>NW_027590114.1:300000-417500 GCF_964213995.1 Mustelus asterias
AGGATCATGCAATTTACCCAAACGAAGATCTCCTTGTTCACGTATATATATGATGTGGAGATGCCGGCGTTGGACTGGGGTAAACGCACCTGAAGAAGCGGCTTCAGGCTCCGAAAGGTTGTGTGGCCTTTGCTGCCAAATAAACCTGTTGGGATTTAACCTGGTGTTGTTAAACTTCTTACTGCATTCATATATAACCAGCGTTTCCACATGAACATTTTTGTTCGTGTAGTCACTATGACTTGACAATTTAGTACCTCTACTCAGAGCTCTCCCTCCGAGCGTCAGGCTGTGAATCATTAAACACAGATATTCACTGTTCAACGCAGAAGTTAATTATCTTATTTCTGTATTCGATGTTCAGCTCCAGAAAAAAAAAACATAATCCTTTCTTTCTATTTCAACCTGTATCACTCTGCACAGAGGTCCAAGAATCCCAGCTGTCCATAAATCATCATGGTTGGGACCTGCCTGTGGAACTCCATCCGTCCCTTCACAACCTCGCACTGGAACAATTATAGGACAAGTAGATTCATTTAGTTTTATTCACAGTAATTAGCAAAGCAAATCATTTCCTCTTCTCCAGCGCTCGTCTTGAATTTGAAACTTTGACGTTTATTTGCTTTGAGCTTCTTTGATCGTCCAGGTATCTGGACAACTGGTGTAAACATAGGGAAATACCTCAGCTGTTTGATCGTTCTGCTGTCTAATTGGTGGCTTCTGGTAGCTACACTGAGCAAGAAATTGGGATCATTCTTTTTTTTCACTCTCGATCAAGTTCCCTGTCTATTTGATCAAAGTATTGGTCCAATTTCCTTATTTTTTTAATATTAAGTCAGTATATTCACAATATTGCTGCAACTTCCACCACTTTCAACTTCATATACCGAACAATGGTGTTCCTTTCCACGAGATAGCAACGCCCATTAGACAAAATTCGTTGCCCGAAATATCGACTGCAAGGGCATAGCATTTGATGGCTCACCTCACTGCACTTCCTCACTCCCACTTCCTCGAAAAGCTTTCAAGTACCACGTAGTTTCATTACTTTAGCTCCGTATGTTCAAGTGACACACCCTTTCAGAATAGTGCGACTGAATATTGCCCATTCTTCTTCTGTCCAGATTCTATAGTATTTCGATTCACGGGACCCTCGGCCATTTCCGCTCCCATTCCAAGTATTCGTGTTTTCCCTCCTAATAATCCAGAGACAGGAATGGTAAAGGTATTTTCGACCTCAATTTCTACTCAACCAGCCTGCAGATTCAAGACATCATACTCAAACGTTTCTGGTACATTCAACAAATTTTCCAACAATGATGTATTCGGATATATCTGTATGGTTCCTCAGACAGGTTTGATCCTGTTGAAGACTGAAACTCGGTATCTCCGATCCTGATGACACTTGGTCCTGTGTTGCTTTTAATCTGAGGGGAATTTGATTATGTGATGAATCTGACCTTGAGAAGGTTGTTGATTCTCAGGAGGTCTGTTTGAACCTGGAGAGAGTCGAACTGATGCGTACAGTCATATGAACTATCTGATTCAGGAACTTCCGCTCACAAGATAACCTCACAGGTCAGATCATGATGGAACTCCGCTTCGAGGAGAGCTCCCAATATCTTTGTTGTTGAGGGGTCATAGGTTCAAGGTGAAGGGGGGGAGGTTTAACACAGATATCAGAAGGACATATTTCACACAGAGGGTCGTGGGGGCCTGGAATGTGTTGCCGGGCAAGGTGGTGGAGGCGGACACACTGGGAACGTTTAAGACTTATCTAGACAGCTATATGAACGGAGTGGGAATGGAGGGATACAAAAGAGTGATCTAGTTTGGACCAGGGAGCGGCGCGGGCTAATTGTTCCTGGTTTCTCGTTTCAAGGCTTCATTCTACGATCATCTTGCTGGTGCCAGTACAGAGTGAGACTGCGGATAGTTGGGAACCTGTCTCGGGGGCAGGGGATTCATATGGTGTTCGTGGAAGTGGAAATGACTCGGGTTGGGAAGCATTTTCCGATCGGGGCCATTGTGATCTCCTGGACTCGTTTTGATCGCCTCAGGGGGTCGGAGAGGAATTTCCCAGATTTTTTTTTCCCCATATTGGCCCTGGGGTTTTTCACTCTGGGTTTTCGCCTCTCCCTGGAGATCACATGGTCTGGAATGGGGGGGTGGGGGTAAGTTAATAGGTTGTAATGAACAAAGCATCGTAGCTGTGAGGGACAGCTCGGTGGATAGGATATTGGTATGTAGATAGGCTGGAAAATTGGGCGGGGATCCTGGATTCAGGATTCAATCCTGGACCGGGGAGCGGCGCGGGCTTGGAGGGCCGAAGGGCCTGTTCCTGTGCTGTATTGTTCTTTGTTCTTTGTTCTTTGTATATGAAGCAGAACTGTTGCTTTCCCACCGATGAATGTTACATGGCTCGATGTGAAATATCGAAAGTGTCCAAACAGGTCTGCGCTGCAATCCATCACTTATCCAATGACATGTCTGTTTCCAGTGCTCTTTCTCTCTGTTGTTGATGTGAGGTCTGATATGGACATAATGCCGGTCAGACTTGGACATAAAATGCAGATTCAGTCAGAGAATCGATGCCTCCATAAAATATCAAAATTACCAATCACTCTCCTTGGTTCGAGATGGATTGGGATCGAGAATGAAATGATTCCAAATGAAAACATTATCCTCTGTCCGACAGATAGATTATTGGTGCTAAAATTGTGTCCTTGCTTCCTGGAAAAGACATGAATAAAGTTTGACCTCTAATATGCTGTCTGTCCACCAATCTGTCTCTTGCAGTCAATTTACCCGTAATTTTGATACAGTCCCGAGGAAAATGTGGCCTCTCTGCCTACACCACTCGCTACCTCGTGTCTATGGCAATAGCGGTACTAAAGGTGAACATCACTCTGGTCATACTGAACTATATCAAAGCCGATAATTTCCCAGGAAGTTTCCTCGACATGACCCCTGTGTGTAGCCTTCACGTTGTATTGGTTGATCAATCCATCGACTGCTCCGTCTGGTTCACCAGCGCTTTCTCTTTTGATCGATTTGAGGCCAATTATAGTCAGAAGCTGAAAACAAAATATTGTACAGCAAAAAATGCGACTGTAATTCTGGTAACAATCGCCATACTGATAGCCTCAACAAACATCCCCTGGTACTTTGTAATTGAAACTGGAGATACAGTCAACACTACCCAACGGTTCTGTTATCCAAAGTCCAGCTCGTTTACTGATCCGTGGTGTGTTGGATTTAATTGGTTGAATCAGATTTTAGCCCCATTTCTGCCATTCCCCTTGATTCTAAAGCTCAACGCTCTGACAGTCAGACACATGTTAGTGACCAGTCAAGTCCGTAAGGGACTTAGGTGTCAGCTCACAGTGACCCCGAGTTGGAGAGCAGCAGAAGTCTAGGGTTTTGCTTTTCACCATTTCCGGTAGTTTCATACTCCTCTGGTTGGTGTATTTTATAAATTTCTTATATTATATCATGAGAGATTTATCTTACTACACCGAATCTGAAATTACATTTCAACAAGTGGGATACATGCTGCAGGATTTTCGTTGCTGCACAAACACAGTCGTTTATGCTGTGACTCAATCCAAGTTCAGAGAACAGGTCAAAGAGACGGTGAAACATCTCATTACACCAATTATTAAACTAGTGAAGAAACAATGCAGTTGAAACAAGCCCAGAGGTGACTGCACGACTTCCCACTCTATGCCTTGACTATGGATCCATGGATTTTCAGTTTTGCACATGACAGAGATCAGGGGAAAATCGAAAGACATGTGTGTGGCTGGTGGGGAATTAATTGCTCAATTCTTAGCCAATGAGGAATTTCTAATAATCATATCATTATTGTGAATCAATTGTTGAAAAAGCACATCTGTTTCACCAAACAACAACTCAAATTCATATTACAAATAAACAAAAAAACAGCATCTACATATTATGCAGCCATTGAAATGGCCACAAAATATATTCTGTTTAACCTGAAAGGCAAAAATGTCAACGAAACAGGAGCACCGCGCATCGACCTGATTCCTCCATGCTTAAGTTTAAATAGCTGTCTGTCCTTTGTGTGTTAATCTAAACTGGCTGTCTGTACTAAAAGTCAGTGCGTGTTTAATGTCTCTTTCCCAGGTGACTGTTTATGTGCCAGGCAGTCATTTTTTAAAGTGTACTCATCTGTATATTTTCCCCACATCATGTAAAAGACCACTTGAATGAGGCAATACGTACAGAAAAGTTTAAAACAAAATCTGTGTAGGGACCTATAGTGCTCGCCACCACAAGTGGCTTCATAGCAGCATCGTCCTGACTGATGTAACTGCAAGACTTGTTCCCCGACATGTGGCGAAGGAACCAACAAGACGAGGATAAACATACCTGTCCTCATAATCACCAACCCTCTGCAGCATTATGGGGGACATGCCAGCAGCAGAACAGTCATACATGAGGCAGGACGCTAAGGGGTGGATCGAGTAAAGGTCCAACGCGGGGTTAGCTGTGGCAGAATGATGTATTCTGAAAGAAGTTGATGAAGTTCAGCGATTCCAAAAAAAATCAACGATTCCGGCAAAAACTTTCCAGGTCAGGCACATCCACTCCTGATTTGTGTCGGACAATGAACAGAGCAAATGTTTCCACAAATGATTCCATTCTCAGCCATGGGGGAGCCCAACAAATCAGTGCAAAATGCAGAGCTGCATCATTTCCATCTTCCTTCAGCGGAAATGTCGAGCGGATCACACATCTTGGCACCACAGCTGACAGTGTCACTTCACTTACTATAAAAACAGTGGATACAGCACATTGTAGGAACACTGATATTTTCTCCCCAACAATAATATAGAAGATGTGTGCTCCACACGTTGTGCGCTGAGCCAAGCTGTTTCACTGTCAGATAAAACATGGGTATTCAGCTGAAATGTGGAAAATGCACGAGTTTGTTCTGCACACAATATTAACAGGATAAATTCAACTCAGACAATTCCCCCTGCAGCAGTCTACTGCATCACTGATGAATTGGTACAAAACAAAAACGAAACAAAGCACGGAATTGCGTTCAGTAGCCTACGACACTCAACCAAGCAGACAGAATGCGGAAAAAAAATAGCATCTGCACGGAGAGAAAACAGTTAATATTCTGAGTCTCGTTCAAACTTCATCAGAAGTATGAAGAAAAGGGAACTCTGTTGGATGTCAACCTTTAGCTGGGAGAGTGTGCAAAAAGATGTAACAAGATTCGGCGCGAAAGACAAACGGCCTGGTGTGGGATGGCAGTTTTTACAGTGAGCCATTCAAGGTGTGCGGAAATTAACAACAAGTCTAATATGGAGGATAATGTTCATGGTCTACAGTTATTGAACACAATGATGGGTCAATAAATTTAAAGTAAATACCATTCCCGCGTCATAACTTGATAATTGTGCTTGAATATCACTGCGTCGAGCTAATTTAGTTTGTTGTGCTGAAAATATGCATTGAATTCCCTGTCTGAAATATCTCTCATTTATTTCTGGATGACAATTCCCGATCTAAATACGGAAGCTAACATGAATTATCATTGAATGCTGTTCAGTGCAAATTGAATGCATCCAAAAGTTCTGACGACCTCCCAACTATTCTCATAACTCGCTATCACTCATCTCCTGACTATCTGACTTCACATTGCAAAAATACATTCGACCTGTGCAGAGCAACAAATGTCTTTCTTCCCTCAAACTAGCTGACTACTTGCTCCCAAAAAGCGACTTCCCAACCACATTAGGTGCCTATAATGTCCGAATGCTTGGTTGATGTGACATCACTGACGCTAAATTTATTTGTAAAATTGTATGCTATTCTCTATCCATATAATCTCAACACCCTGGGTTACATATCGGCCCTGCAAGAAGCTTCCAAGTATGGATAGACAGATGCGTTTTTCCAAGATGGAAGAATGAATTACTAGAAGGAATATGTTTAAGGTGCGAGGGGCAAGACTTAATGGAGATGTACAACGCAGGTTTATTTTCATACAAAGACTGGTGGGTTCCTGGAACTCGCTGGCGGGGGAGGTAGCGGACGCAGATACGATATTGACTTTTAAGGGCGTCTTGACAATAACATTACTTGAATGAAATGAAAGGATATGACCCCGGACGGGTCGACTGATTTAGTTCAGTTGGTTGGTTGGTGCAGGTTTGGAGTACCGAAGGGCCTGTTCCTGTGCTGCAGTTTCTTTGTTCTTTGTTCTTTATATATATTATATGAAATCTTCCCAAATTCCTCGTACATTCCTGGAATTGAACCGCATCTATCTGTTAATATGCGTGTTACCCATCCAAAATAAGATAAACTAGTCTCAACATAGAAATATAGAAGATAGCAGCAGGAGGATGTCATTTGGCCCTTCGAACCTGCTCCACCTTTCAGCATGATCACGGATGATTGTCTAACTCAATAACCTAGTACTCCATTCTTCCCATAACCTTTGATCCCATATGACCCAAGTGCTATATTTAGCCGTCTCTTGAATACATTCAACATATTGGCATCAACTACATCTTGTGCTAATGATTTCCAAAGGCTCATCAGTTTTTGGGTGCAGAAATGTGTCCTCACCTCCGTCCTAAATGGTCTGCCCCGAATCCTCAGATTATGACCCCTGCTTGTGGAAACCCACCAACAGGAAAATTCTCCCTGCATCTACCCTGTCGAGACTTGTTAGAATTTTATAAGTCTCTATGAGATCTCACCCATTCACCTGAACTCCAGCGAAAACAGTCCTAACCTAGTCAATCTCTCCTCATACATCAGTCCTGCCATACCCGGATTCAGTCTGGTAAAACTTCGCTGCGCTTCCACGAGAGCACCAACATCTTTCCCGAGAAAAGGAGGCAAGAATTGCAAACTATTCTCGAGCTGAGGCCTCGACAAGGCCCTGTATAATTGCAACAACACATTCCTGCTCCAGTATTCGAATGCATTCAGAACCTCCCAGTGCACACTCCCCTCTCCCATTTTAGGGCCTTCGGAGAGAGGAGCATGATGGCTAATATTGGACCGCTCGAGCCTGCTTCGCCATGGAATAATGTCAGCACTGATTTGCTTGTACCTCTATCCCGCATCAATGAGGTAGCTTCTGTCTCACATGCTGCTGAAAGATATCTCTGCAAATGCCTTAAAATCATCCAGTGATCTTGCATCCACCACTCTTTCTGTATTGGTCTTCTCGATATCTGGATATCTAGATATCTTGATAGGGGGTGGTATGGTGGCACGGTGGTTAGCACTGCTGCCTCACAGCGCCAGGGGCCCGGGTTCAATTCCTGGTTTGGGTTACTGTCAGCACGAAGATTTTTCATTCTCCCTGTGTCTGCATGGGTTTTCTCCGGTGCTCCGGATTCCACCCACAGTCCAAAGTTGTGGGATGAGGAGGATTAGACATACCAAATTGCCACTTGGTGTCATGCAGACTTATCAGGGCAAATGCATGGGGTTATGGGGAAAGGGCCTGGCTGGGCTTGCGGTCGGTGCAGACGTGATGGGCCGAATGGCCTCCTACTGCACTGTTGGATTATATGATACCATGATACCCACGACCCTTTCACAGAGAAAATAATACTTCCCCTCAGATCTGTCTTCAATCGGAGCCGTTTCCATGTTAATTTTGCAGCTTTGAGTCATTGGGCAATGGAGGTTTACAGCATGGAAACAGGCCCTTCAGCCCAACTTGTCCACGCCGCCCCTTTTTAACGCCTGAGCTAGTCCCAATTGCCGCATCTGGCCCATATCCCTTTATACCCATCTTACCCATGGAACTTTCTAAATGCTTTTTAAAAGACAAAATTGTCCCCGTCTCTACTGCTGGAAACTTGTTCCAGGCACTCACCACACTCTGTATGAACAGGTGCCCCTCTGGACCTTTTTGTATCTCTCCCCTTAAACCTATTCTGTCCAGAATCCGCTGACTTTGCGAAAATATATTGACTGTCTAACAGATCTACACCCCTCATTATTTAAAGACCTCTATAAGGTCACCCCTCAGACGCCTACGCTCCGGAGAAAAATGTTTCAGTCTGTCCTGCCTCTCTTATAACTCAAACTATCAAGTTCAGGCAGCATCCAGGTAAAACACTTATCCACTCTTTCGAGTTCAGTAATATCGTTTCTAAAATAGGGTGAAAAGAACTGAGCGTTGTACGCTGCACACTGTACTGTATACAGTATTCGAAGTGTGGCCTTGCCAGTCGCTTGTATAACTACAACAAGGTTCGTCCCAAATCCTGTATTCAATGTTCTGACCAATAAAAGCAAGATTTCCAAACGCCTTCTTTACCACTCTGTCCACCTCTGACTGCATTTTCAGGATCTATGAA
Organism: Mustelus asterias; assembly: GCF_964213995.1. NCBI lineage: Eukaryota > Metazoa > Chordata > Chondrichthyes > Carcharhiniformes > Triakidae > Mustelus > Mustelus asterias. The sequence continues at coordinate 308,376 of NW_027590114.1, forward strand.
CCGATACCCCAAGATTTATTTATTCTTTAACTCTCCCCAACGCCCAAACATTTACTGAGTACGACCTGCCGTGCTTCAGTCTACCAAAATGCATCACCTCACATTTATCTAAAATAAACACCATCTATCATCCTTCACCCCACTGCCCGAATTGATGGATATCCCCTTGCAATCCTCGATAACAGTCTTCACTGTACACTAGACCACGGATCTTTGTTTCATCTGCAAACTTACTAACCATGTCTATGAAATTTACATTCAAATCATTGGTATAAATGTCAAATATCAATGGACCCAGCACAGATCACAGAGTTACACCGTTGGTCAAAAGCCTCCAGTTTGAAAAATAGCCCTCCACAGACACCCTTTGCCTTCTGTTATCAAGCCAATTTGGCTACCCCACCCTGGATCCCGTTAAATTTAACCTCATGCAACAACGTGTCATGTGGTTTAAGATCGGGATGGATATGTTTTTGACTAATAAAAGGATCAAGGGTTGTGGGTAAAAAGCAGGAGAATGGGGATGAGAAAAATATCAGCCACGCTGGAATGGCGGAGCAGACTCGATGGGCCGAGTGGCCTAATTCTGCTCTTCTGTCTTATGGTCTTATGGTGGCAAAATACCTTCTGACACGACAGAGGCTCACCGGTCTATAGTTCCCAGGCTTCTCCCTGTAGCCCTTCTTAAACAAAGGCACAAATTTTGCCACCCTCCAATTTTCAGGCACCTCACATTTAACTCTGGATGATTGAAATATCTCTGCTCGGGGAACCGTCGACGAAGTGGAATATATATGTATGTATGAATGTACGTATGCATCTCCCTCTATATACATCAATCAATCAATCTATCTATCTATCTATCTATCTATCTATCTATCTATCTATCTATCTATCTATCTATCTATCTATCTATCTATCTATCTATCTATCTATCTATCTATCTATCTATCTATCTATCTATCTATCGATCTGTCTATCTATCTGTCTATTTATCCCTTCTGTCTGTCTATCTTTCTATCTATCTGTCTATCTTATAAATATAGTGTTTAGCTGATTATGGAAATGGAATTGGGTGTGACTCTCTTAAAAGCTTCCTCTATTTTTTGTGGCTTCAGGAAATAGTCGTCAACAGTCCCAGAATGTGACGTGTTCAGACCAATGACTCACTGCATGAAGTCATAGGAGACGCCCTCTTCAGGTTATAAACATTTTAATTTTTGAATCAATGGGGCGGACTTATTTTTGTGCTTCATTAACTCGCATGTTCTCTTTATTTTGCGTGAAAGAGCGAACGCTGTGTTCTATCAACAACGAAAAGCAAACTGTAATGTATATCGACATTTTGCGCTCCGTATTAAAGCTGTGACATTGCCCTGCATTTGGAACGGAGCCTCTATTATACATGAACATTTGCTGCGTATTTATCTCACGTATATCTGAAATCAATATTGTAAAAGCTTCCCTTCTATTCAATTAAATAAACGTTAAAACAGAAATATGCATGACGTGGTTCCTTTGGTTTCAAGTATTGAGCTCCAGACGGACAGGTCTTGGGACAAATCGTTTTCTCAACAGCAACATACAACACAATACCTCATTCCAGCACTGCCCTTACTGTCGGGACCATGAGGGCTGTGGGAGGTATAAAGTAATTGATCAGATATTATTTCCTAATTTTTGCTTCAAATTCAAAATATTTTTATGCAGTAATCCATCAGTGGTGACTTACGCAATAAAACCCGTGGAACATCGCCGGCAATTGGGACTATTTTTCTGTAGGTATGGCGATTAAGACAAAATTATCTATGCAGGCGACCACCATTTGATAACTTCATAAATGTAGGAAATGGTGGTGCAACTAAACAAATCAAATACCATTTGATGAGAGAAGATAAAGAACAAAGAACAAGGAAATGTACAGCAAAGGAACAGATCGTTCGGCCCTCCAAGCCAGCGCCGATCATGACACCTGCCTGAACTAAAACCATATTTACTTACGAAGTCCGTATAGTCCCATTCCAATCCTATTCATGTATTCATCCAGTTGCCCCTTAACAGCCGCTTTCGTACCTGTTCTCAACACCTGCAAAGGCAGCACTATCCAGACATTCACCACCATCTGTGTGAAAAACATGCCTCGCACACCTCCTTTAAACCTTATACCTATGCCTACTCGTACCTGACCTTTCCACTCTGAGAAAGAGCATTTGACAATCCACTCTGTCCATTTCACTCATAATCTTGTAGAGGTCTATCAGGTCATCCCTTAACCTCCGTCGTTTCAGTGAGAACAAATCAGGTTTTTCCATCCTCTCCTCATAGCTAATACCCCCCAGCGAAGGCAACATCCTGGTAAACCTCTTCTGTACCCTCGCCAAAGCATCCACATCTTTCTGGCAGTGTGGCTACCAGAATTGCACGCAATAGTCTAAATGAGGCCTAACTAAGTTTCTGTACTACTGCAGCATGATCTGCCATTTTTTTTACACTCAATGCCCCGATTGATGAAGGCAAGCTTGCCGAATGCTTTATTGACTATCTTATTCACCTGCCTTGAATTTTCAGTGATCGGTGGACCTGGACGCAGTTCTCTCAGCGTGTCAACTCTCCTGAGGGTTCTTCTTTTTATTCTATAAATATAGGCCCAACTCGCTCAAGCCGTTTTCTGCCTGTGAATTGCTGTATTCCTATGTTCATTTCGACAGCACGGCAATGGACAAGAAATCCGTTGGGGCTTCCCTGCGCAGGTCCAAATACTGCCAAATACGTGCTTCTAACTTGAAAGCCATTTTTAAGCTTCACCACGATCCTTTGGAATGAATCGAGTCTTCCGTGGAATGAAATTCGCCGCATTTCCACAGCAGCAATTATTATTCTTATTCAAGAAATTTCCGCGATAAATGCTGCAAACATCGTCAAATTATTGACAGCCTTCTTTCTGACTCTCCAGAATTTTGTTTAAGTCTTTATGCCTAATGATATTTGTTCCGGACAATGTGTGAGTGTTCACTTGAATATGGTTGCCTGCTTGTTTGTGCTCGCACCTGAGTGTCATGTTTGCATTCCTTGTTCCTGCTAAGGTGCCAGTATTCAAAAAGAGAGAGAGAGAAAGCGAGAGAGAGAGAGAGTGTTATTTACTGCCTCGTGTATCGGTGTGCTTATGTTCAGCAAATAATGCACGAGGACGCCAAGCTCTCTTCAAGTATCCAACTCTTTCACTTTACTTCATTCAATTAATAATCTGCCTCCCTATGATTGCTAATGAAGTAGATAACCTCACATTCATCCACATTATAGATCTTCTGACATACATTCTCTCACTCACCCAGCCTGTGCAAATCACGGTGAAGCATCTCGGCAAGGTCCTCCCAGCTGAACCTCCCATCTAACTTCGTTTCATCTGCAAACTTGTCGATAATGCCTTCCGTGCCTTCTTCCAAATCAGTAATATATAATGTGAACAGTTGCAGTCCTAGAAGAGATCCTGCGGTGCCTCCGTAAGCACTGCCTGCCAATCAGAAAAAAATCAATTTATGCTAACTCTTTGTTTCTTATCTGCCAACCATCTTTTTTATCAATTTCTAGACATTCGTCACAATGCCATACGCTTCAACGTTAAGTAGCAGCCTGTCTTGAGACGTTGTCAAAGGCCTTCCGTAATCCTAAGTAAACCACATCTACCCATTCTCCTTCGTCAACTCTTCTTGTTACATCCTCAACCAAGTTCAATAGATTCGTCAAGCATGATTACCTCTTTGTAAATCCATGTTGACTTTGTTTGATTATACCACTGCTTTCCAAATACTGAGTTATGAAATTCTTGTTATGTTACGCCAGCAACTTCTCCAGTACTGACGTTCGGCTCACTGGTGCATACTTCCCTCTTTTCTCTCGACCTCCCATTCTCAATGGCAGGATGACAAGAGCAACCCTCCGATCTGCACGTACCATTCCGGAGACCCACGAATTTTGGAAAATGACCACCAATGGATCTACTATTTCCAGGGCCACGTCCTTAAGTAGTCTGGGTTGCAAATTACCAGGACCTGGAGATTTAGCCACCTTCAATCCAATCAATTTCTGCAAAATCATTTTTCTTCTAACACTGATTTTCTTCAGCTCCTCACTAAAAATTGTCTCTTCAGTACTTCTGATACATTACTCATGTTTTCCTTTATGAAGACAGAAACAACGTAAGAATTTACTTTCTCAGGAATTACTTTGTTCCTCGTTATCAATTATCCCGTTTCCGATTGTAGGGGGCCGACAGTCACATTTGTCAATCATTTCCCTTTCCAGACCAGTATAAATTATTTCGTCGCTATTTATTTTCCCCCTCGCTAAATTTAAGTCTGTGTTTTGCCTTTCTTTATAAAACCATTCTCCCCCCTTTGCTGGATTCTAAATGCTTCCAATCCTCAGGTCTTTTTTTGCGAATTTTGCTTGATTCGACTATTTACTTGAATTCCCCTGTTTAGCCATGCATCGGTCACAACTCCCTGACCTGTCATGCGCCAAACACGATTAAGCAGTATCTGCAACTCCGAAGGATTCAAGGATTTTTGAGCTTCAAGTGTTTTGGCACTGTTGTTTCCAATCAGTATCTTTCCCGGAATGGAACATCCCTCGGAACTTGACCTCTTGTACCCTGGAAAAGGTACAAATTAACATTAATTTCTGTGTATTTTATTTATGTTATGCATATTTTTAAAACGGTCTCTTTCTTGAATTCCACCCTCCCCCCCCCCCCCCACCTCCACCCCCCCCCCCCCCCCCCCCACCCTCCGCCCAACCCCACGCCCCCCAACTTCACTGTGTGAGCTTTGGAACAATCCCATCATCCACCCCACAGGTATGTGTTTGACAAAGATTAGCCTTCCGAGGTGATGATGAAGCGTGTTTGCTGTGTGCTACATCGAACGTTCCAATCGCATTATTTTTCCTCCCTCGTGACGATCAAAGGCAGACTTCCATCTGGTTCCACAACCAGTGATTCCTGGAACAGGTCACTGATCTGTCTCCTGAAGATTATAGATTGAGCGCACCACTCCACATCAAGCCTGTCTCACCAGCAGTCTCTCCCGCTGTTACCGCCAGCCACGCACTGGCTTGATGGAAAGATTTTCCAGATAGCCACTCAACCCTTTTCACCGCATTATGAAAGTTGCCTCATTGGCCATCAAGATCTGTGTGAGACGGTGTTCGGGAGAGGAGAAAAAAAGCTATCTGGTTCCCGTCCCAATCAAAATGGCGCAGATTCTGGTTAAATGTCATTGATGGAGACTTTATGACAACGATTAAATACGGATGAATGCGATCGGAGAGGCAGTCCTATCTAGCAGAATGATAACAGGAGGAATTTCAGGATTATGGTGTAGTCAATTGTGTTAAAGGCACAACAGGAAGAACAGGCCGGGATAATAACTCGAATAACCCGAAAAATAGTAGCATAAATTCAAACATTAAGGCATCTGCCATTGGTGCAGAGGTATATTTAACTTTCCATTCGGTTCAATAAAGCAGCAAAATTCTTCCACTGCTTTACTTATTGACGATATATGTCAGAACATGCATTCAGTGAATGATTTTCAAGGGGAACGTTTAACAATGTCCGTGAGTTTCTGCAACAATGTGACAATGTTTTTTTCCCGAAATTTGCATTGCATTTATAGAGTCAAAGAGTCATGGGGGTTTACAGCATGGAAAATAGGATCTTCGGCCCAGCTTGTCCATACCGCTCTTTTTAAACGCCTCAGCTCATCCCAATTGCCCGGATTTGGCCCATATCCCTCCATACCCATCATACCCATGTAACTATCTAAATGCTTTTTAAAATATAAAATTGTACCCGCCTCTACTACTACCTCTGGCAGCTTGTTCCAGACACTCACCACCCTCTGTGTGAAAAACATTTCCCCTCTGGACACTTTTGTATCTCTCCCCTCTCAACTTAAACCTATGCCCTCTAGTTTTAGACTCACCTACATTTGGGAAAAGATACTGAATATCTACCTCGTCTATGCCCCTCATTATTTTATAGAGCTCTATAAGGTCACCCCTCAGCCTCCTACGCTCCAGAAAAAAAGTCCCAGTCTATTCAGTCTCTCTTTATAACTCAATCCATCAAGTCCCGGTAGCATCCTAGTAAATCTTTTCTGCACTCTTTCTATTTTAATAATATCCTTTCTATAATAGTGTGACCAGAATTGCCAACAGTATTCCAAGTGTGGCCTTACCAATGTCTTGTACAACTTCAACAAGACGTCCCAACTCCTGTATTCAATGTTCTAACCAAAGTGCTACCAAACAGCATCTGCTCAGCAATATTCTGCTCAGTGACGCCCAGATTAGGATTCGGCAGGGTCGCTCAGCTTCTGACCTCATTACAGCCTTGGTTCAAAAGGGACCAAAGAACTTAGTTCCATAGGTGAGGTGGGAGTGACAGTCCGTAAAAATCAAGGCCGCATTCGAACGAGTGTGAAATTTAACAACCCTAGGAAAACTTGAATCAATGGGTAACAGAGGGAAAACACTCCGTTGGTTGGAGTCAGACATGTTTACACATGAAGATGGTTGTGGTGTGGGGGGCCAACTGTCTCAGCTCCAGAACATCTCTGTAGGAGTTCCTCACGGGAGTGTCCGAAGCCCAACAATCTCCATAAGGGGGGATGTTCGCCGTTGATTGCATAATGTTCAGCACCATTCGCGACTCCTTTGATACTGAAGCAGTCCATATTCAAATGCAACAAGATCTGGGCAATACCCAGCGTTGGGCTGACAACTGACTAGAGGAAATTAACTCTAACCACAGTCACTTGACATTCAATGATATAACCATCACTGAATCACCCACGGTCAACATCCTTGGGGTTACCATTGACCAGAAATTCAACTGAACCCACCACCTAAACACAATGGCGACAAAAGCAGGTTAGAGTGTAGGAATATTACGGCAAGCAACCCACCTTATGAATCCCAAAACGGTATCCGCCATCACAATGCACACGTCAGAAGTGTAATGGCATTTTTCACAATTACCGGGCTGGATGCATCTCCAAGAACACTCAAGAAGCTTGACACCATCCAGGACAAAGCAGCCCGCTTGATTGGCACTGCATCTACAAATATTCAATCTCTTTGACACCGACGCTCAGTAGCAGCAGTTTGTTCTATCTCCAAGATTCACGACAGCAATTCACCAAACATCATTAGACAGCACCTTCCAATCGCACGACCACGTCCATCTCGAAGGACAAGGTCAACAGATACATGGGGACACTCCCATCTGCAAGTTCCCTTCCAAGACACTCATCATCCTGACGGAGAAATATATCCAGAGTAAGAAGTTTCACAACACCAGGTTAAAGTCCAAGAGGTTTATTTGGTAGCAAAAGCCACAAGCTTTCTGAGCATTAAGCTCCTCCTTCAGGTGAGTGGGAATTATGTTCACAAACAGGGCAAATAAAGACACAAACTCAATTTACAGAATAATGGTTGGAATGCGAATACTTACAGCTAATCAAGTCTTAAAGGTACAAACAATGTGAGTCGAGAGAGCATTAAGACAGGTTAAAGAGATTTGTATTGTCTCCAGACAGGACAGCCAGTGAGACTCTGCAAGTCCAGGCAAGCTTTGGGGTTTACAGTTAGTGTGACATGAACCCAATATCCCGGTTGAGACCGTCCTCATGTGTGCGGAACATGGCGATCAGTTTCTGCTCAGCGACTCTGCGCCATCGTGTGCCGTGAAGGCTGCGTTGGAGAACGCTTACCCGAATATCAGAGGCCGAATGTCCGTGACCGCTGAAGTGCTCCCCAACAGGAAGAGAACACTCTTGCCTGGTGATTGTCGAGCGCTGTTCATTCACCCGTTGTCGCACCGTCTGCATGGTACGCAATGTACCATGCCTCGGGACATCCTTACCTGCAGCGTATCAGATAGACACCATTGGCCGAGTTGCAAGAGTATGTACCGTGTACCTGGTGCATCGTGTTCTCACGTGAGATGATGGCATCTGTGTCGATGATCCGGCACGTCTTGCAGAGGTTGCTGTGGCAGGGTTGTGTGGTGTTGTGGTCACTGTTCTCCTGAAGGCTGGGTAGTTTGCTGTTGACAATGTTCTGTTTGAGGTTGTGCGGTTGTTTGATGGCAAAAAGTGGGGGTGTGGGGATGGCCATGGCGAGATGTTCGTCTTAATCAATGACTTGTTGAAGGCTCCGGAGGAGATGCCATAGCTTCTCCGCTCTGGGGAAGTACTGGACGACGAAGGAATATATAGCAATTTAGAAATACATCGCCATTCCTTCGCAGTCGCTGGGTCTAAATGCTGGTATTCCCTCCCGAACGGCATAGCGGGTAACCGTATGGTCTCCGCAATACTGCCGATATCCTGGCTATATAATTATTCCACCAGTCCGTCTGTACCCTCCGAAAATTCGGCTGTAATGCACACTGTTTACTGCATTTGAATGATTGTCCGTGTCCTCCAAAACCCCATTGACAGCCTTACTGCTAACTGCTTTCGAGCAATCTGTCGATGTCCACAGAGATCGTGTCTGTATCCACAGCGTTGACAACACTTATGACAAATTTGTTTTGTTATGGTTACATCTGTCCATGTTCTTCCAAATCCTGCCCATAACTTCTTTGCTTATTGAATTCCAGCAATCTGTCTTTATGCTCCAAATCCTGCTGTTATCCTCAATGTTTACTGTGCGACCTCATTCGGTCTGGGCCCACAAAAGCCCTGCTGTTGTCCTCACTGTTTACTACGTTTCCTCAATCTGTCTGTGTCCTCACACATTGTGTGATTTTCCTCACTGTTTGCGGCATTTCCTCAAGTTGTCTATCCTCAAAAATCCTGCTGTTATCCTCACTCTTTGTTACATTGAACGATACCGACAGTGCCCTCCCAAATCCTAAATATATCTTCATTCTCACATCAGTTCACAATTTTCTCTGTTTCCTGCCAATTCCTGCAGTTATTTTGAATGTTATTATCTTTCTCTCATCTGTCTGTGTCTTCACGAATTGGACGGCATTCATCACTGTTTCCTGCATTGCAGCAATCGGTCTCTATCATTACTAATTCTGCTCATAGTAAGCATACTGTTCACTAACTTTCATCAAACTACCCGTGTCTCTCAAGTCTCAATGTTCTCCATGCTTTTTCCTACTTTCACCGATCTTCCTGTGTGCCACAAATCCTGTTGTCATTCTTGCTGTTAACGACACTACACCAAGCCATGAAATCTTTCTGTCGATCCTAGTATTAACAACATTTCGCCATGATGTCTGCGTTATCCCAAATCCTGCCTATGTCCTTTCCTACTGCTACATGTCACCAAGAATCTGTGTCCTTCCAAATCCTGTTGTGATTCGCATTGTTTACCAAGGTTCAACTCCCTGCCTGGGGCATTCCACATTGCATAACTATCCTTGCTGTTGAATACCTTACAACAATCTGTCCGTGTGCTCAAAATTCCGGTCTATATCCTCACCATCTGCACCGATTTTCACAAATCTGTCTTTGTCCTCCCAGATCCGTCTGTCAGCCTCATCTTTTATCACAATTCACCAGTCTGCGTCTCACCCAAAATCTGTTTATTATCCTCACTGTTTCCGACAACTCCACAATCTGCCATTGTCGCACCAACTCGTGCTCTTATCCTCATTGTTTACTATGTTTCACCAATCTGCATGTAACCTCCCAATTCCTGCAGATATCCTCACAGTTTAATACATGTCATCAATATTTCTGTGACTTGCTATATCCTTCTGCTGCTCTCAATGTTATCTACAATACAGCAATTTATCCCTTTCCACCGAAATCCTGCTCCTATCCGCACTATGTTCAAAGCGCCACCAATCTTTTCACGCCCTCATAAATCCGACTGCTACTCCTGTTCATATATTACATTTAAAAATATATCTGGGTCTACACCAAACTGATACTCTCATTGTTCTTTGGTACGTTAAATCAACCTGTATTTGCCCTCCAAAATCATGCCAATCCATACTTCTTGTAACATTTCACCATTGTGTATGTTTGCTGCCGAATTCTGTTGTTATCCTTACTCGAGGTGTTTCTCACAATTTGTCCGTGTCCTGCAAAAGTTGAGTGTTATCTTATAACGTAACAACATAAGAACTAGGATCAGGAGTCGGCCATTTTTCCCTCGAGCCTGCTCTGCCATTCGATAAGATCATGGATGATTTTTTCATGGACTCAGCTCCATCCCGCTCACCAGAACTATCATATTACTTTACTATTCAAAAATATCTATTCTTGCCATAAAAACTTTCAGTGAGGTAGCCTCAGCCGCTTTACAGGACAGGGAATTCCACAGATTCACAACCCTTTGAGTGAAGAAGTTCCTCCTCAACTCAGTCTTAAACCTGCTCCCCCTTGTTTTGAGGCCATGCCCCCGAGATCTCGTTTAACCTGCCGGTGGAAACAACCTCCCTGCTTCTGTTTTGTCTATTCCCTTCGTAATACGGCATGCTTCTATAAGATCTCCCCTTATTCTTCTGAATTCCAATGAGTATAGACCCAGTCAACTCCGTCTTTCCCCATAAGCCAACCCTCTCATCTCCAGGATCAACATGGTGAGCCTCCTCTGCACCAATTCCAGTGCCGGTATATAATTTCTCAAGTAGGGAGACCAAAACTGCACACAGTACTCGAGGTGTGGCCTCAACTACATCTTTTGCAGCTGCAAAATAACATCCATCTTTTAACCTCCATTCCTTGATACAATGAAGGACAGCATTCCATCTGCCATCTCAGTGGAAACTTCACTGAATGCAGCAATTCAAAAATCCGTCTCGTTCAGGACAAATCCGGCTGTCCTACTGTTCAATGCATATCTCCAAATATATAGGTGTCCTCCAGATTCCTGCTGCTCTGCTTCCTGTTTGCTACATTGCACCAATCTATCAATGTCCTCACAAAGCGACTTTAATCCTCACTCTTTATCACATTTCACCAATTTATCTTTGTCATGCCATGACCTGTTGGTATCCAAAATGTGTACTGCTTTTTTCAATATAGCTGCGTCCCCAACGATCCAGCTATTATTCTCATTGTTGACTACAGTTCGTCAATCTGTCCCTGTTCACCCATATGCCGCTGTTATCGCCAATGTTTAAAACATTAAACCAGTCTGTCTGATTCCTCCTAAATTTGGTTGGTATTCCCACTGTTGACCACTTCTCAATAATCGGTATCCTCACAAATCCTGCTGTTGACACCGCTGTTTGCTCATTTCTCCAATCTGTCTTTAACCTCCCAAATTCGGTGCCACACTCACAGTATACTACATTTTTCCAGCTTTTCCATTTACCCCAAATTCTGCTCTTATCCTCGCAGTTTAATACATCAAACCAATATCACTGTGGCATCCCATATCATGCTATTAGCCTCAGAATTGACTAATTTCGCAATCTGCTTGGGTCCCCAAACTTCCTGTACACATTGTTTCCTACATTATGCCTATCTGTCTGTATCCTCCCAATTCCTCGTTTAAAACTCAATGCTGCTACATTTCACAAATGTTTATGTGTCCACGCAATTCTTTCTGCTTTCCTCACCGTGTGCTAACTTTTATCAAACTCTCTCGATCCTCACCAATCCTGCTGTTATTCTCACTACTTACTACATTATTTCTGTCTTATCCCAAATCTTGCTGGTATCCGCAGTGGTTCCTGCATTTCACAAACATGATTAAGCCCTCCAAAATACTGCTGCTACCTCCATTTTTGCAACATTTCAGCAATGTATTTATTTCTTCCCAGATCGTACTGTTGTTCTGTTCTAATGTTTTCTGAATCAGGCATTGTCTTGAAATTTAAATTTTGTATTTGATTCGTAAATCATGGGCAAGGGTCAAAACGAACCATGGTCCCAATACCAATGTCTGGGGAACATTCCATTTAACCATGGGCCAGAATTCCTTTGTGCATTTGTCTCTCAGTAAATATCGTATGGCTATAGTCCCTGTCACTTTGATCCGTGGGTTTGAGGTTTGCATAAAACCTCAACGACATTAAATAGAATGATCACACATTTATTGAAAGTTCATTTGCAGAATATCGGACACACACCTCCACAGCCTCTCTCCACATCGTCCTATACATCCATTAGATTTGTCAGAGATTATTTGTCAATAACATACCTGTGCGATTGTAATTTGGAAATTTGTTTTCCTCTCCAAGCATCGAATATATTTCTTCTACAGTTCTAGAATTAACATTTGTCCCACTCTGTCAATCACATGATGCTGACTGATCTCCATTAACAGACCTCTCGACTCCCCTATAAGAGCTTGAATATTTACAACATTCCAGTCCTCTGACAGCGTTGCAATAATTTATGAGTATGTAAAGTTTATGTCTAGGGCCTCTGCTATTTCCACAAATCCACCATTCATCAGTACTCAGAAATCACATCCAGGCCAAGTAAACTGTTAGCTTTATTGTGAGATGAAAACGTGCTGCGTTCAAAGGGTTAATTGAAGCTGTTTGTTAAGTGACTGTTGATTAAACTCTAACTCGATGGATCGTAATTGTGCCACTGGAGGGTATTCCTCTTCTCTTAATAAGAGATTCCTTTGAGCATACTCTTTCATAATGTAAGCCAAAGCATCATCTCTGGACGTAGCAATGTTTATTGATTCCATATACAGTGAATGGAGAAATGAGAACATGAGAACATTAGACTGGAATGTAACAATAATGGATCAGAACCTAGAAACAATGGATTGCAATGTTACAACAATGGATCAGAATTTGCGAACAATAGATTGGCATGTTTCAAAAATGGACAGAAGTTTGTCGCACTGGTTTAATCTTATGACTGCTAATGATTGGTGGTCGTTTTGGACAACAACAGCTCATCGAATCCTATATGCACTGAAGTTGATTCAATGTATTTACTATCCAATTTTCGCTATCGTTGGTGTCACTGGTAAGGTTAGCCTGTCCAGTTTTCAATTCTGGAATAAATGTTTAAGATTAATACTTTTTTGCCTCTTACTCTTCCCTGATTGTTGCTGCTGATGTTTCTGTTGAATCTCTAATTCCAACTATGATCTCTAAAACCAAAAACCTTTTGCATCAGAATTATCTTCATTTTTTTCCGCAGCAGGTGTTCATTCTCCATGTCAAGTTATTATATTTTGGTGCCTGTTTCAAGATACTACACTCTTTGCTAATTATTCTCTGGAAGCCCATCGATCTTAGTTCCACTCACAAATTCCATCCCCCTTCCCCTAACTCCATTCCGCGACCCGAGACATGTCCAGACAGTTTACAACCTCTGACACAACTTTGCCCTTGAGCTGTTTGATGGCAGCATGGCCAGTGAATCACGAATCCTCCAGAAAACTATCCTTTCTCTCACTCTGGCCCCCATCATGAATTCCAGACTCAACCATTACAAACTTATGTGGACCAGGCTCACATTTACAAAGCTGCAAATTCACATCTCCTGTTAAATTGTGCTCTCCAGATGCCAACCCTCACTAAATCACGTTTATCAGTTATCCTGGTGCTCAGAGGTCTCAATCAAGAAGTATTATGCCAATGCTTTAATTTCCTCACTCATCTGACCAAATCTCTGCATGTCTCTGTCCATCTGTTTGCCCCAGTCCCTTTCAAATTCGCCAAAACGTTCCTGCACTTTCACATTTAAACAAATTCTGCCCCCACTCCCCCAGCCGACTCACCTCCACGACCTCCCCGCAACGAACCCCACGCCATATCACCCCCCCCCCCAACTGATATTTCCCCTGATACTGCCCCTCATCTACCTGTGCTTTGAAAATATATATTGATGCATGGTGCAGCTGCACAGCTGGTTACTTTCAATGTGGCCTGTGCATCTCACCATCCTGGGCCGATATGCCCAGGTCCATCACAGTAACGCACTTTCAATTATTTTTGCAGCACCTGTGTATTACTCTTCCGATTTTTGTGTTTGAATACCTCTTCCAGTTCATCGCATTTCTTCCTTTATCGATGTTTCCAACATGTTCCCTCAAAGTATGTGCCAAATTTGCGATTTAAAGTGAATTTCTGTCCCTCTGTATGTCCCCCTGGTTTCAGATTGGGAGTAAGAGAGCCACTGCTGCTGGCACCACAAAGTTCTGAATATTTGAAATCACTTGGGTTTTGCTTGTTTCCGCTGTCTCCCGTGTTGTGTTCCATATTGGCCAGGGGGTTTCAGTAGCTCTGACGCAGAATTAAGAATCGTGACCTGTGCCTGTCCACTGATAGTCATTATTAGCTGAATATGTGTTCAGCAGCACGAGAAACATTCTCTAGTTATTTTTGAAATGGCCCAGGCATCCAATGTAGGGGTTGTTTATTTATATCAGTTGCAAAAACGTTTCTGCAGATGATGCCGATGGGGTTCTGAAGGCTGTGTTGCTATAAACGGTCAGGCAGGACAAGGCATTTGATGACCCAATACTGGACTTGGTATCTGAAGTGTAGTTACTGTGCTTCTGGATCTGTGGTAGGACCAACAAGTGAAGCAGAGTCTTCAGGGAGGGAAGCTATATGGAGCGGGAGATTCCGTCCTATTCTTCCCGAATTTTCGAGAGTGCAGATTGAGCAGAAACCCTGAGAAAGAGGGTAATTCTCGGGAAGCTCTGCTTTCATTCCCTGAGTGCTTGGAAAATATCGATTAATAGATGGTGCAGCCGCACAGCTGGTTACTTTCACTGTGGCCAGTACAAGTAACCGTGCTGGGAAAATATGTCTGGGAATTCGGTCAGAAACACAATTTGGAAAATAAAGCTAATGGTGACCATGAAAACATTTTTGATTGCATTAAAAAAAAACATAATTTTTTGATTGACGGCATTTGGGAACTGAGTTCCTGGCCACAGGATTTCTGTTCTATTGCCTTCTCTCTTAACCATATTAATATTTGGCTGGTCCAGTCAGGTGTCTGAAAAATAGGTAGAAACCGCCCCCCCCCCAATGTCCCCCACCGCCCCCCCGAACCCCGGACTTGTCAGCCCAAACCTGGATGTGGTCCATCCAGGTCTTGTTGCATTTGTTCATGAAATTCTTTAGTGGATGAGCAGTTCCGAATTGTCCTGAACATCGTGCACACTTCAGAAAACCTCCCTGCTTTAGAACTTATGATGAAATAAAGGTCATTGATGAAACTGCTGAAAATGGTTCATCCGAGGGCACTACCCGAAGTGACTACTGCAGTCATCTCCTGGAGAGAGGGAATTGACCTCAGTCCACAATGGACATCTTCCTCTTTCCCAGGTATGACTCCAACCAGCGATAGGTTTACTGCTCTATTTCCAAAATGTTTCAGTTTTGCTTGGACTGTTTGATGTCATCCTCAGTATAATGATACAATGATTTCAAGGCCAGTCACTCTCACCTCACCTCTGGCGAGTGAGTGGGACAATACATGGCTGGTGCCGTATCACGAGTTTAAAAGTGAAGTTATCCACTTAGAATGAAAAACCCAACAGTAGAGTATTGCTTAAATTGTAATTGATTGGGAGATTTTAAAGTACAGATGGAATTGTGTTTCCTGGCACACCATTCAATGAAAGCAAACATGCAGGTGTTGCACTCTGTCAAGACAGCAAACGAATGTTGTTTGCATTGCAAGACGACTTGAGTGCGGGAAGGAGAATGCTTAGCTGCAGCGCAACAAGATTTTGGTGTGATCACATCTGGAGTATTCTGTGTAGTTTTGGTCCATTTATCTAAACAATATCAACTTGCCATAAAGACCGTGCAGCAAATGTTCTCCAGAATGATTCCAGGGATGGTTGGAATGTCGCACGAGGAGATATTAGGTCGACTCGGCCTATGTTCGCTGCAGTTTATAATAGTGAGAGGGATTCTCACTGAAGTGTGAAAAATTCTGACAACGCTTGACAGACTGAATGCAATGATGATATTCCCTCTGGCTTGGGGAGTTCATAACAGGGGCTCACAGTAAATCTTAGGATTGAGATGAGGTCTAAGGTCTTCACTCAGAAGTTGGTCAATATGTGGAATTCTCGACCACACAAGTCTTTGGACGCCAAGTAACTGATTTTATGTCAGACTTAATTAGACAGATTTCCATACATGCAAGGGTTCAAGAAAGATGAGGAGTGTTCAGAAATGTGGCGTTGAGAAACAGGAGCACTGGTGCTCCTGTTTAATGGCAGAAATTCTCCATGGACCGAATGCCCTCGTCCTCCCTCTTCTCTTATGCTTTCAAGTTTCCCGTTGTCTATTTTCAAACACTGTCCTTTCGTGTAAACCAGGGATTCATCAAAAATGCTCCGAAGAGTGCAAGAGAGAATGCCAGGCGCAGCATCAGGCATAGGTAAAATGGGGAGTCAATATGTTGCCGTGACTACAGAGGACTGCTTGTGTGCCAAATCGCAGAAACAGCATTCGACAGAGAGGGTTAGTGGATCCCAGACCCGATTGAGCTGATCGAAGGTCTGCAGTCCTCTCATTTGCATTCGAGAAAGGTGGTGGACAACTAAACAAGTCTCTGGAAGACGACGTTCCACAAATATCTTGACCCACATTAATGGAGGTCCCCAGCCAACAGAGCATAAGATATCGATGAGACATTCAACACAATTTTCAGCCAGAAGTGAAGTTTGGATAATCCAGCTGAGTTTAAGTTAATATATTCATTGTCACAAGCCGCCTTACAGTAACACTGCAATTAAGTTACTGTGACAATCCCCTAGTCGCCATACTGCGGCATCTGTTCGCGTACACAGAGCGAGGATTTCGTAACACCAGTGCAGTCTTTTGGACTGTGGGAGGAAAACGGTGCACATGGAGGGAAACCACGGAGACCCGGGAAAAACGTGCAGGCTTCACACAGACAGTTACCCAAGCCAGGATCGTGAGGCAGCAGTGCTCGCAGCTGTTCACCGTGCCACCCATCTTGGCCTCCTCTGGAGTACGCCAGTTTGGATTGCCAGGTTCCGCACACATGAGGACGGCCTCAAACGGGATATTGGGTTCATGTCACGCTATCTGTAACCCCCACAACTTGCCTGCATGTGCAAATTCTCATTAGCTGTCCTGTCTCGAGATAATAACCAACTCTTTAACCTGTGCTTAATGCTCCCTCCACTCACATTGTCTTTACCTTTAAGACTTGATTAGCTGTAAAGATTCACATTCCAATCATTATTCATGTAAATTGAGTTTGTATCTTTGTGCCCTGTTTGTGATCAGAACTCCCACCCACCTGACGAAGGAACAGCTTCTTCCGAAAGCTAGAGGCTTTTGCTACCAAATAAACCTGTTGGACGTTAACCTGGTGTTTGTAGACTTCTTACGGTGTTTTCCCCTGTCCAACGACAGCATCTCCACATCATGACTACCATCGACATCGCGAACTGCCGGCTCCAAGTGGAGATGATCTGCAAAAAGATCGCGTATATTGACACAGACATCAAATTCCTACAAAGATGCAAGACAGCAGACAAGATACCGAAAGGACTACAGGTCGCGAACTCACTCAGATCAACCTATAACACAGACTACACTGAGAGACTTTTTAACTTACTTTGTTGCATTATTTGTGCCTGACTTTTGCTGATATCATTCATGAATACATCTTTCATTTGAATGGCATGCCAAAAACATTTCTTGAAGGCCTTATGATGTTACTTACATATTTGCAATATGCTTAAACCGCATTTTAAGACATGAATTGCTAATTATCCTCATGTCGGATCTTAAGAATTAGTCAGAATTCTCAACTACATGAGCGGTTGTGGAGTCTGGGTCTATATACTAATTGGAGTTTCGAAGGATGAAGGAGGATCTAATGGAAACTTACAGAACATTGAGATACCTAGTTAGAATGGATGTGGAGAGGATGTTTCCACTGAAACTGGAGGGCACAAAGAGACACTCCTTTAAAACTGAGACGAGGGGAAATTTCTTCAGCCAGAGTGCAATGAATCTTTTGAACTCATTGTCATTGAGGGCTGTGGAGGCCAGGTGATTTAAGAGAGAGGTAGATCGGTTCTTGCTCAATGATGGGATCAAGGCTTACATAGAGATGGCAGTGGAATGGGGATGAAAATCACTTCAGCCATGATTGAATGGCGGTGAAGACACGATGTGCCAAATTGCCAAATCTGTTCCCATGGATTTGGTCTTCTGGTCTTATCGTAACAAGTATGTTAATTGAGTGGCCTGTTTCCCTCTCATTCTGATTTACTGGCTGGAGAGACAGAAGGGCCTTCGCCCCTTTTGTTCCTTTATAAATGCATCAAGCCACTCAATGGTCTCTTGCCGTTCATTTCTGTGTAACTATATCAAGGAACGAAATGGACTCCAGCCCATCCTCTTCCTGTATTGCTGGTTTGAGGTGCTGAATAGTCTCCTCCCCTCCTGTTATCGGAAACTGACTCAGGGGACAGAACTGTCTCCTCCTGCCCCAGTGTAAAAATCCCGAAGGGGTTTGCGACTCTGCATGATGTGATTTTTCAATAGATTAATCAGAGTGCTGTCTCTGGTCCTCACCGCTGCCATCAGCTCTCATCACTGATTAACTGTTTGTGTATTGCAGCAGGCGTTCTGAGAATGTCAGCATCTCTACAGTCAGTCCATATGTATCTTCTTCATCAACAAGTCCTGCTTATTGTTTCCACGTGGTTACATTCCTAAAGTTCACTCCTCCCTGACACAGCTCCAGGAGATTCAGTGGAGCCTGGCCCTAAGACATGTGACATGCAGGCTCAATGACGTGTGCCTATGCCATGGTACCTGTGAACAGGACCCCAGCTATCGGTAAATAGTCACACTGTCTTGTGGGTGTCATAGGAAAGAAAAGGGCTGAGAGAGTAAACTGTGACTCAATATATGGAGTGAAGACCTGTAGGCCGTAATATGTCATCATTCAAACAGCTTTCCAGAAACACTTGCAGCAGAAATGATACCAACCATTACTGGTTTCGCACATTCCTATTGAACAATACCAGCAATGGCCAGAGCGAGATCTTAATGGTTGGACAACTCAGGCTTTCCATAGAATTTCCCCACATACGTGTACTGGATAGAGAACGGCCCACTGTGTGGTTTCCGTTGGCACAAGACAGTAATGAACAAGTATCGCTTATGAGCTCCCACTGGATTGAAGCACAGCACAAGAACTAGAGGTTGCTTCCGACGCTGGGAGAACTCATTAGGTTTCAGTCTACTGTACCCAGTCACTTAGCTGCTGTCCCACCATGGCCTACTTGTTTATGAAAGTAGATGTTGGCACTTTAGAAGACGGAAATGGTGTGGTGATAATGGGAAACTCGGAGATGGGACATGCATCAAATAAAACTTTGGCTCTGTCTTCACAGTAGAAGATAACAATTCTGTCCCCAAATCCGCAGTTAATAGAGTGGAACTTGGTGAAATTGATATAACCGTGGAGAAGGTACGCAGTAAATGGAAGGGTCAAAAAGTAGATAAGACCCCAGGACCTGAAGACAGACACGCCAGAGTGTTAATGGAGGTGACAGCAGCGACAGTGTATACATTAGTTATGATATTCCAAAATTCCCAGATTCCGGAAGGGTAACAGTGGACTGGAAACATTCTAATGTGACCCCCTTATTCTGGAAAGAAGAAAGGCAAAACGTGGGGAACTCTCAGCCAATCAGTTTGACCTCTGTTGTGGGGAAGTTGTTGGAATCAATCATGAAGTAGGATGTGACTGAACATCTAGCAAAGCGAAGCTCAATTCACCAGTGTCAGCACGGTTTTTTGAAGGGCTGGTCTTGTTTGACAAACCTGCAAGATTATTTCAGGATGTTACCAGCAAGATAGATAACGGCCATCCTGAGGATGTGATCCATCTGGACTTCAAGAAGGCATTTTATAAGGTCTCAAACAAGAGCGGGATCCAGAACGTTAGATACCAAGGGGTGGGGGTAGTGTATTGGCTTGGATTGAGGAAAGCAGAGTGTTGGCATAAATGGGTCCTTCTGCAGTTGGAGATCTATAACTCGTTGGGTCCCGCAGGGTTCGGTTTCCGAATCACAGCTACTTACAATCTGTGTGTTAATGATCTTCAAGCAGGGAGAGAGTATAACATAGCGAAATTTTCTGACGTCACGTAAATAAGAGGGGAAACAGGTTGTGATGAGGAGATACATGCATTACAAATGGATATTGAAAGGATAGGGGAATGGGACAGAATCAGGCAGATGGGGTTTAATGTGGATACACGCGAGGTTATCCATTTTGGCCGGAAAATAAAAGGGTGAATTACTATTTCAATTGGAAACAGATTCAAAAGGCGTCTCTGTACGGGATTTTGCTTTCCTTGTGCATGAGTCTCAGAAAGTGGGTATGCAGGTGTGGAATGTTATTAGGCAGGCAAAGTAAATCTTGGCATGTATTGCAAAGTGTCGAGAATATGAAAGTAGATCAGTGTTGTTGCATTGTATAAGGCACCCGTTAAGCTACACTTGATGTAGAGTTTTGGTCACCCTCTTTCAGGAAGGGTGTAGTGGCACTGGAGCCTGTTCAGAAGAGGTTCACTAGATTGATTCGAGGTTTGAATCGATTGCCGTATGAGGAGCAGTTGAGTACCTCTGCCTTGCACTCGCTGGAGTACAGAGGTATGAGCGGGATTTGTTTGAGATACATCAAACAATCAACGGGATTGACGAAGTTACTGCTATCCAATTGCCGTCCCACACCCACCGCCCGCCCCCACCCCTTCCCTTCTAGAACAGCCTACGACAAGAGGTCGTAGTTATATTGAGCGGGGGAGGTCCAGGATAGAGATAAGGAGGAGCCACTTCTAAGGAGGACACCTTGGAAGAATAATGTAATGAGATACTGTGGACATAACTCAGAAAAAGGAAGGGGGCAGTCACTATGACGGGAGTATACTCCACCCTCCGAACAGCCCACATAAAGTTAAGGAATGTATATATATGAAGATTCTGGACAGATGTAGAAATAATAGGGTTGGAGTAGTGGGAGACTTTAATTTTCCTAATATTGACTGGAAATCCTTTGGGGCTAAGTGTCTAGATGTGTGGAATTTGTTAAATGTGTCCAGGAAGGTTTCTTGGAACAATATGTGGATACTCCGATTAGAGAGTGGGTTATACTGGACATATTTCTGGAGAATGAGCCCGGCTACATAATCGAAGTTGCAGTGGGGGAACATTTGGCGAACAGTGACCACAATTCCACAAACTTTCGGAAATTGATGTAAAAGGACAAGTGTTGTCTGAGAGTCGATTTGCTAAATTGGGGGAAGGGTAACAACAACCTGCTTTTGCAGGATTTGGAGTCTGTTGTTTGGGAGAGGCTGTTTGAGGGCAAATCTACATTTGACATGTGGGAGTATTTTCAGGAGCTTTTGACCCGAGTGCTGGACAGGCATGGGCCTGTGAAAAGGAAGGGCAGGAAAGGCAGGATTCAGGAACCGTGGATGACCAGGGAAATTGTGATTGTCGTTAAAATTAAAAGTGATCTATACTTGAGGTCCAGGCAATTCAAAACAGATGGAGCATTTGAAGAATACAGGGAAAGTATAAAAGCTCGAACAGGGAGTTAGGAGGACATGAAGGCGTCAGGAAATGTCCTTGTCAGACACGATTTAGGAGAATCACAAGGCATTTTTCGAGGAAGAATTGGTCCACTTAAGGACAAAGGAGGTAAAAAATGTGTAGAACCAAAATAAGTGGGTGGTATCCTAAATGAGAACTTCGCACCGGTATTTACAAAGGAAAGGGACACGCCGATTGTTGGTGTCTTGGAGGGGTGTATAAACCCTTTGGAACGAGTCATCATTACGAGGGAGGAAGTGCGAGGTGAATTAAACAGCATCCCAGGGTCAGATGGCATCTATCCCAGATTGCGGAGGGAGACAAGAGATGAAATTGCTGGGCCTCTAACATAAATTGGCCACTCGTGAGGTACCAGAGGATTGGTGGATAGCCAATGTTGCCCCATTATTTAAGAACGGTTGCAAGGATAACCCGTGTGATTATAGGCCAGTGAGTGAGCTTGACGTCAGTATAGTGAAACTGTTGGAGACGTTTCTCAGGAATAGGATCCATCAACATTTGAAAATGAATGATCTTGTTAGTGACAGACAGCGTGGTTTGGTACGTAGGAGGTAATTTCTCATTAATGTAGTTAAGTTATTTGAGGAGGTAACAAAATGATTGATGAGGGACGAGTTGTGGATGTGGCATACATATTTGGGATTACAGATCCACGGATCCTTAAAAGTGACAGCACAGGTGAAAATGGTGGTGAACACAGCATAAGGCATGTTTGCCTTAATTGGACGTGGCATCGAGTATAAAAGTTTGCAAATTATGTTACAGTTGTATAAAACGTTGTTTCGGCCACATTTGGAATTCTGTCTCCAATTCTGTTAACCAAAGAACAATACAGCACAGGAACAGGCCCTTCGGCCCTCCAAGCCCGCGCAGCTCCCTGGTCCATTCATTCCCTCCATTCCCACTCCGTTCATATGGCTGTCCAGATAAGTCTTAAACGTTCCCAGTGTCTCCGTCTCCACCACCTTGCCTGGCAGCGCATTCCAGGCCCCCACCACCCTCTGTGTAGAATATGTCCGTCTGATATCTGTGTTAAACCTCCCCCCCTTCACCTGGAACCTATGACCCCTCGTGAACGTCACCACCGACCTGGGGAAAAGCTTCCCAACGTTCACCCTATCTATGCCTTTCATAATTTTATACACCTCTATTAAGTCTCCCCTCATCCTCCGTCTTTCCAGGGAGAACAACCCCAGTTTACCCAATCTCTCCTCATAACTAAGCACCTCCATACCAGGTAACATCCTGGTAAACCTCCTCTGTACTCTCTCCAAAGCCTCCACGTCCTTCTGGTAGTGTGGCGACCAGAACTGGACGCAGTATTCCAAATGCGGCCGAACCAACGTTCTATACATCTGCAACATGAGACCCCAACTTTTATACTCTATGCCCCGTCCTATAAAGGCAAGCATGCCATATGCCTTCTTCACCGCCTTCTCCACCTTTGACGTCACTTTCAAGGATCTGTGGACTTGCACACCCAGGTCCCTCTGCGTATCTGCACCCTTTATAGTTCTGCCATTTATCATATAGCTCCTCCCTACATTATTTCTACCAAAATGCATCACGTCGCATTCATCAGGATTGAACTCCATCTGCCATTTCTTTGCCCAAATTTCCAGCCTATCTATATCCTTCTGTAGCTTCTGACAATGCTCCTCACTATCTGCAAGTCCTGCCACACTACCAGAGGAAATGGAGGCTTTGGAGCGAGTGCAGAAAAGGTTTCCCATGATGTTGCCTGGTATGGAAGGAATTAGTTATGAGGAGGGAGTGAATAAACTGGGATTGTTCTCCCTGGAAAGACGGAAGCTGAGGGACGAACTGACAGAAGTTTATTAAATAATGAGTGGTATAGGTAGGGTGAAAGTTGGAATCTTATTCCCATGGTATAACTGACAATTGCAAGAGGCACAAGTTCAAGATAAGGGAATAAAGGTACAGTGGAGACGTGCGGGGAAAGTTTTTAACGGACAGTGTGGTGAGGTCCTGGAAGGCACTGGCAAATAAGGTGGGTGAGGCTGACACGTTAGCAACATTTAAGAGTTATCTTGATAGGCATACAAACATATCGTAAATAGAGAGATATACGCGATTGGTTCAGATAACTAAAGGGGATCGGCGCAGACTTGGACGTCCGAGGGGCCTGTTCCTGTGCTGCACTGTTCTTTAATCTCTGCTCTCAGAAAATGTTGTGAATCCATGGAACCCACTGCCGCAGAGTGAAGTGGAATCAGAATCAATCAATGAATTCAAGAAAGAGATAGAAAAATATTGGATCGAAAAAGAGAGTAAGGGCTATGGGGAAAAGGTGAGGAAGTGGAGTTGCGGTGCCTTGGAGATGAGCGATTGTCATACACAATGTCTGAGCTGATTCGAAAGTGTAAGTTGGCCACTCTAGCTCCTAATTCCAATGCTTCTATGGAGCATTGGAAAATAGGGAGTCCCCTCTCGAAAGGCAGCGTGCGAATCTTTGCACCAGGGAAGGAAAAAGTCAACCAGGACATCACCGGTTTTTCAGATCACCAGCTTGAACATAACGGACATTTTCTGGAACTTAGTAATGACTTTCCTTCGGTTCGTCATGTACACCAGACAACTGTGATCGAAACTGACCCCATCTGGGCATTGCCAAGCCGTATGAAGTAGGATACGCTCAGGGTGGATTAAACGCCTTTTCCTGTTCAGGTGAAACTGGGTCGAGGGACTGAATGTTCCATTTCTCTCCGTAATAGTCTGAGGAGACTAAATGACTACTTGTTGTGCCTCTGTGACATTCACGAGAGATTGAGTGTACTGCTGAACTCATGTTAATGTGTAGATGCCTGGGAAGTTGAACATTCTCCTCATATTCCTCCGAAAGAGCCTGGAGTGGCTGAATCATCTCCTCCTCTTCAGGTGCAGCAGGCTCACTGTTGTGAATGGCCTCCTTCTTTCCGAGTGGAGTCAGCTCGCGAGATAAATAGCCTCTGCTCAAGTGGTTGAATGAACATCCCAAGGTGGCTGAATAAACAATTCGAGTGGCTGAATTATACGATGACACCATAAGAAATGGGGAACAGAAGTAGACTATTCAGTCCGACTTGCCATTTTGTAGCTGATCTAACATTCATTATGCTCATTTCCGGCCTATTATCCATAACCAGTTCCCAACTGATTAAACAATATGGATCTGACTCTTGAAAATGTTTCGGCACTGGACCTCCACAGCTTCCTGAGGAAATAAGTCCAAAAGTTCACCAGTGTAAGAGAGAACAAAAATACGTTCTCAAATGCGTCCTGAACCAGAAAGACGTCATAACCAGGTGCAGTACCTTAAACTTTTTCTGATTGTTTGTAGTTATCAATGCACTGATAGTGACACGAACCACTCCCTGGTGTCTGGCAACATAGTCATCAGCAAATGAATCTCCAAGAAACATGATCATTTTTGCGTCAACATTTACCTCAGCGGTCAGGCAGAAATGATCCATGTGTTTCCCGACATCCTCAAGCAAGTTTTTTCATGTAAGAACACCCAAGGCAAGAGTGCAGTGCAAAAGTGGAATTATCTACTCAACACCGTCAATAAATCTACACTAACTGCATACTGGAAAAGAGATCAAAGGAATTCTGACAGGATTATTGGACTGAGAGTCAGTTAGAATAGCAAGAGTCGAAAACCCCAGGATATAAAAACAAGTGCCAAGAGAAATTCCAGATGCCCTCAAAGCTGCCAGGAAACAAATCTCAGCAGATTGCGCGACACTACACAAGTCTAGACTGTTTAAATATCTGCAACAAGAATTTGCAGATGAATCCGGACTGCTAAGGGGATGCATGAAAGGACCAGGAAATAAATAGTCCAATGAGTCCCTTTGAAGAGAAAACATGGACGATCATCACTGAATGGAACATGCGGGTGTACATGCGAGTGGATCACTATCTCGGACACAGAGACTGGTTTCACTGAAGATGCTCTCAGCCTCATTCGAAACGTTCCAGTCATGCAAGAGCTGGACAGTGAGTCCAAAAGCAGAGAGCTCAACAAGGTCATTGGCCATCCGGCCAGTGACAGTTCCCCAAGAAACAATAGTATCCAAACTGAAAATTATCTAAAGTGGAAACACTGCCCGACTGCAACATCTCCTTGTACCCTGACGTGTCTGCTGGAAAGAAAATAATCGTGTGCCAGGGCGTGAGTGATATACAAAAAGCCGATCTGGTCAAAAGCAAATGATGTTGTTTCGACCCAAGTTTAATTTAGATTAGAACATATCACAGAGTACAAGATGCTAACTTGGAACATTGTATATTTAAAGAGAAACATATTTCGCTATTTGGTAAAATATGAGGAAAGATTTGAAAGTTGGTAAGGGATCTTAAAGTTTCGATGTTAGCTGTCCAAAAGAAAAATAAAACAGCGATTAACGAAAATGAAAGCAAACAGCAACAAAATATGCACTATCGAAAGAATGTCCACTGCAGCAAAATAATGATTACACACAAGTTCCTGGAATCATACAAAAACATTTATATGAACACGTGTAAAGGAATAGCACACAAAGCGATGGATGATGCGCTGTAAATGGCATTAGAATATCCTCTTGCTGTGCAATAAAACTCTGACACTGTGAACCAATCACAGAGACGAGTCGTTTGTTGCACAGTGTCATTCCGTGCAATATGAATTAATAATAAAACAATAATGAGGGAAATCCAACAAATTCTTACGATTCACGAGTTCCCCTCCCGTTTCGGCAGCATTTAATTGGTTCAGGGTATATTTTCTGCCAGGTTTGCACTCAACGGCTAGGAATGTGGGCGGCACAGTGGCACAGTGGTTAGAAATGTTGCCATGAGGCGCCAGTGACCCGGATTCGACTCCCGGCTTGGGTGATTGTCTGATAGATTTTGTACTTTCTCCTCGTGTCCGCTTGACTTTCCTCTGGGCGCTCTGGTTCCCTCCCACAATCTAAATATGTGTGGACTAAATGGATTGGGCATGGTAAATTGCCCTCAGTGTCAGGGAGATTAGTAGGATAAATACGTGGGGCTTTGGTGATAGGGCCTGGAGCGTATTTATGCCGGTGCAGATTTGATAGGCCGAATGGTCTCCTTCTGCAATGTAGGATTCTATTATATTCTAATGTGGAATTTTGTGCATTGTGATAATTGTGCTTCCCAAATGGGAATGGCTTTGGTCATGACTGCTTACCAGTTGCTATCCTCTCCACCACTGTAACTATCCCTGCTAGCGATATGACATGTTTATCTTTAAATGTTACTGTAGCTAAAAAAACAAGTGTTGGACCAGGCATTTAGTTCATATGTGGAAATTGTATTGTCATCCACATTTTGAATTCACCTTTGCGACAGTTTAGCACGTAAATGTCCACACTGCATTCCTCCCCACATTCACTTCAATAATTTTGTTTTCGTGCTGCTAAGCTAATTCGCAAGTCACTCCTAAGACAGTTGAATTCTTATAATTTCCCCCTTTTAGTCAATTTTTTACATTGATTTATCTAAAATGACTTGAACCTGAATTTTGTTCAAATCTTAAATATTCGTTCCCTTCAAAGATCTTGGCAAGCTGTAAGAAGGATTAAAGATAACTACGTGTCAAGAAGTTTCCATTCAGCGCACTTGACAGGAATGATTAAAATTGATGAAATCCAGCACATGGGTAGGCAAGTGTTAGAAGATCACAGTGCCATTCCAGACGTTCGTTCCTTGGAGGAGCTGGACAATAATCACACCATATTTGCATTCAATAAGACCATTCACTATACTGTCAGTGGTAAAGTACATGAAAATATGGCATTCCGCCTGAAATCATCAAAAGTGGAAACGAAACACTGCGATGGCATCTCTATGAACATCTGATCTCTGGTGAATGGAATAAATTGAGTCTCAAGACATCAATAATGTAAAATTGGTCACCTTGGACCAAAGGCAAAGGAGATGTCTTTGAATGTAACAATTACCATTATAACTACTTGTTAAGAATTGTGAACAAAACCTTTCCTCGATTTTCGCAGATAGCGGATCCTGCTGTCCAGCGGTATGGCAGGGCTGATAGCAAGGCGCTTAACTTGGCAACGCTGCACGGGAAGATCAAAGTGTGCAACGTCCTTGTTCAGGAGTTGCAGGTTGCCACTGACACCGCACTGACATCCCACACGGATGTTCACTGACATCTCCTTGTACAGTGGTTCTCCTGGAGCTTCAAGGAGCTTGGACTGACAATCAGACACTCTGCAACGGAGAATTGAAGAAGATACTGATTGGTGTCAATACACGGGAAGAGAACAGAATAGGCTAAAGTCTGACATCAAAGATCAGGAGGCTGATATCGATATTCACTCCACACATCTGGCAAAAAAATTATAGAAAATGCTCAGGAAACATTTGGAGTCAACTCCGCCAGTGAGTTGATTAATTGTCCACCACCATTCACAGCAGGTTGCAGCAGGACTGCTGAGATTTGATCTGATCCGAGGAAGATCCTATCTCTGCTTGTCCTGTTGAGAATGCAGCTACTGTTTTGTAGCTTCAGAAGGTGGACACCTCATTTTAGGTATTCCTGATGCTACATGCTGGCCTACTCTCCTTCACCACTCATTGAACTATGGTGCTACCTACCTGGAATGCTTCAAAAGAAACCCCCAGATGTTGCTCCCATTGTCTGACAAACAAAAGGACAGAGAATCGACTCAGAATTCATTTAAACACAATCTTCCTCTTTACTTTGAACTTTCGGTACCAATACTCAGCACAAACCTACATTAGTTGCAAACAATTATTTTAAGTAACCAAACTTAATCCTTTTACATGAAGATTAACTTTAACTCATTTAAACCTCACCATTTTAACTCACGTAGCACTTTAACTCTCAATGTAACTCATTTGACATATTTTGCTGAAAACAAATCCTACCCACTTTACCGAACCAGCCAGGATTACCTTGGGTATGCATCTTCCTCGTGCTTCTCTTTTCCTTCTCTGAGGATCATCTTCAGAGAACACGTTGCAAATGTGATTCTCCAGTTTCCACTGAGAATACATAATCTTAAACTTTGCACATTCTTCCATAAAGACCTCTGTCAGTCCGCAATGACCCCACCAGAAACTGCTCACAATGTTTGGATTTTAGCCAATGGAGTTTCTCGCAAACAACTTCCAACTATTTATACAAAGCTGCATGTAAATTCCATAGCTTCACCATATATGAAATCAATGGGTCCTGTGTGTCCAGCATCAGCCCAAACAACCATCCTTCTTTGGCGAACACAAAAATGTCAAGTCACATCTCACAGGACAGGTCAAGATTGCTGCAGCCTTCCGTCACCTGCATCTGTTTTTAACACAACTTGGATAAAGTTCCCAGCATGATTGGTGAAACTCTCAATCATTCTGATTGACAATGTTGCCGTTGCCGCTGCCGTTTCAATTTCAGAAACAATGGCTGATTCATTGACTTGATACTTGGAAGAGTGTTCTGCAGTCAGATCTCAGTGAAGCAGTCTGGGACCCTACCAATTGGTAAGTAGGATCTGGTGAGTTTAATAGAACAGTAAGCAAAACGGTAATATATGTTGTTCCAGAATCAGCATCTGCAGTACCTGAAGTTCCTTAATGTTATTAATATTCCCGGACGAGGGAGGAGTAAGTGGAGTTTCTTAATCCCACTCCCAGTGGATCAATGTTCCACGAAGAGTGTTGGGAGAGTTAGGCTGTGTGGTTGTGGGCGCAATACCAAAAACAGTAACAAGAATATCTAAAAATGATGTGTCTACTTGATATCATGACTTGTTGACATTCCACTCCCACTGTCTTTACCTTGCACCTGTGCCCATTATTTTCATTCACATATTCAGCTAATGACCCTCGAATGCCTGGATTGAACCTGCAATGCATATCAGATCCGATATTTGCGTGAAAACTTTATTTGTACGATCTACTTTTCTTGATTTGCAAATCACTTTATGTCTGCGCCCCCTGTATATTAATCTTTCTCTCCCCGAGCTGGAGCAGTTTCTCCCTCTATACTCTACGCAGAGCAAACATGATTCTGAACATCATCGAGTCATATAATCCTGAAAGTGCTGAAGAAACAATTTGGCCCACCGAGTCAGCATCGACTCTCAGAAAGAGTAATCTGTCCAGCCCCTTTTCCCCGCCCTATCCATGTGACGTCATACATTTACATTGCGAATCAATCTAAGCTGCACATCTTAAGAAACTAAGAGACAATTTAGCATCGTCAATCCATCTACTCTACATTTCCTTGGATGGAAATAAAACACCTGGATAATGTGGAAACACCACATACACAGTCAGCCAGGGCCGCAATCGAATCCGGATCTTTGGTGTTGTAACACAATGGCGCTAACCACTTTGCCAAATTGCTGTTCATAGAGCAGTTGTATCGAGTTTCCCCTTAACCTGCTTCTGTCCGAGGAAAACAATCAAACCACTCCAATCTATCCTCTTCACTTTTATTCTAGTGTGCTTCTTCCTCAAGTGAGATGATTCCATTTCCTTATTTAGTCATACAGGGTTGGTACATTCACACTTATTGTGAGCATCCTGAACAATCCTTTCAATTGGTGCCACTGTTTAATGACAGATATATCCAATCGCCTCGTGTCCCATTTCAGTATATCCAGCTCATCATTCTTGTTCCATTTAGCGACTAAATTCGTGCGGTGTTCTTCTGGGCATGGTTTTGTGTGTGTGTGTGTGTGCCTTGGTGTGATTCTCTGTCGGAAGGTGCGTGCAGACTCAACAGACCGAAAGGCTTTCTTCAGCACTGCGGGGATTCTATGATTCTCTGAATTCCAGATTTCGCAGTCCGCAGCAGGCACTCCTGCGATTCAGTACAGATTGTCTTCAAGAGTCTGGAAGTTTTTCTTTAATATGCTGTAATTAATTTAGCTCACACATCATATTCATGTGGATG
This sequence comes from Mustelus asterias, assembly GCF_964213995.1. Classification (NCBI taxonomy): domain Eukaryota; kingdom Metazoa; phylum Chordata; class Chondrichthyes; order Carcharhiniformes; family Triakidae; genus Mustelus; species Mustelus asterias. The sequence goes on from NW_027590114.1 coordinate 338,923, forward strand.
GGAAGAGAGACAGAGACAGGTTTAAGTCATGAACCATGAGCATGCCCATGTGCACATCCATTGTTGTCGAAATCGTCCTGATAAAGAAAAGGTGAAACCTCCTTTTTATCATCGAAATCGTAGAAACCCTGCAGTACAGAAAAAGGCCATTCGGCCCATCGAGTCTGCACCGACCACAATCCCACCCAGGCCCTACCCCCCTTTTCCCTACATATTTTGCCCACTAATCCCTCTAATCTACGCATCCCAGGACACTAAGCGGCAACTTTAGCATGGCCAATCAACCGAATCCGCACATCTTTGGACTGTGGGAGGAAACCGGAGCACCCGGAGGAAACGCACGCAGACACGAGGAGAATGTGCAAACTCCACACAGACTGTGACCCAAGCCGGGAATCGAACCCAGGTCCCTGGAGTTGTGAAGCAGCAGTGCTAACCACTGTGCTACTTCTCCTTCCTCACTGGTCTTGGAGATTTGTCAAGGATTGTGAAAACTATTGTCCGTCATCGAGTTATGAAAATAATTCTCAGCATTTGAACTGTTCAGGAAACGTCGGTCAAAATTGTCTGTCCACTTCGATTATTATGTCTAATAGCCATGCGTGTTGCAAAGATCGATATACGGAAATATGTGAACTGCTGTGTGGGCTGCTCGCTCCTTCTGGTCGCGTGAAAGTTCCTCTCGATGGAAGCGCTCTCACTGTATAGGCCATTGGCTCAGGGTATGGTGCAGATACATCACATACACAATATCACCGCGAGAGTGCAGACCTGCCCGTGTTTCCTATATGACTGTAGATTCTTATTCCATCACCTGGAGTTCGTAATAGATCTGTCACTGCAACCGGAGAAACGTGAGGAAGTGGGTGAACCAAGAGCTGGAAGGGAGCTAGAGACATGAAGGACGTGGCATTGCGTCGATCATGCATCTGTTGGCATATCACACATTAGCTGGATTCTGCCCACAGGATGTCGGTGAGGAAACGATGCCCTCTGACCCACATAGTGATTTCACCATCTTGCAAATATTGTTTAAATAGTTTGAAGTATTTTCAAATGAGGTAGTTTTTCTCTCACAACAGATGGATGCTTGATTCTTTTCTGGACAATGCATTAACGCACCGAAACAACACTGTCAGCCAATTAGTGTAAGAACTACCGTGGTGTCCTCCGCTCAGAAACATTCTTATATTGTTTTTCCCTGTTACCTCAGAGGGGATGGATAGTAACCTTTCTGACAATATGCGAAAGCATCGTGGTGTTCAATCTCGTTGTAACGGAATTGGCTGAGATCCTCCCTATAATTGCACTCTGCAGGGGCATCCACCCTGACTCAGTCCTTGGTATAAAATGGTTGTTCTTCCTGAGTGGCCGAAGAATCAGAAGAAGGTGAGATCACCACTTTATTCATGGATCACCAGCGCTCCTTCTCAAATGGTTTAGAACTTGGACTGGTGTCCGTATAGCTGGACACGCTGATCAGGTAAAGGTTCCATTTCCTCAAGGCACCGATTTCCTATACGAGGGATTGTCCTGTTCAGTTCCCACCACTGCAGTGGAGTTAGTGTCACTGCGTAAGAGATCCAACGCTTGCTGCATTTGGTCAGCATGAGGTTGGCTGTTACCTCATGTCTGAACATCATCCGCTCTCCAACAACAGATACGTTGATGTCATGACCGCTATGGACTCCTCCGGTCAGAATGCATGAACTCTGACTGCCTCAAGGAACTCAATAAGTGTGTTACTCGCCTCCTGTGGCAAATCGTGTATCCCAAAATGAAACTCCAGAGACTCTGCCTTGCTGCTGCAAGGTAGATCCATGTGTCTGTCCTCACCACACCACTAACTATGTACTGTCTCTGAAACGTTTTTGTACCATGTCTGCCAAGTGTTCCCCATTCGAAGGTTACACTTGTACGAACTTGGTTGTGAGTCTCTGGGCTGGTGTCTGCTGAGTGAGATGGTGGTGTTGGTACATCAGAGGACACGCCTCACTCCTTTCATTGTGGACTACTTACTCATCTATGGGAAGATGGACTGCAGCTACTGGAAATGTGAGGGTAACGCAACAAAGTCATGAGATGAGGTTATGCAGAGTGACATGCTTCCAGAGTATCCCAGTGATCGGTACCACCCATTTTCTGCCTCCATGGCTAAACAACATCGTAGCTTGGAATTACACATAAGCAATCACACCCCGCAAATCCAGCGCTCCCCTTCCCCCCGAAAGTCCATGTGTCACCTCCTTTGGAATGACATCACCGCCATGCCCATCTGAAAATGGGAGGGGGAACAGGCAGTACCCGCACGTTCCCAGGATGGTATTGCGGCAATGTGGATTGCCCGTTCCGCCACAGATCGAATGACATTGTTTTCTTCACCTCAGCAACAGACATATGCTGTTGTAGTACTGCTGAGCATCATGTACATCGTGTTCACCCGGGGCCTGATATTGTGCATGCAATGGTGCCAGACTCCTTGCCCAAAAGGGACAAATCAGTCACCTGGCGGAATTCAGAATGTCGCTGAAGCACTTACACCATTGTGTGCTGTTCTATTGATCGTCACCAGCAGAAAAAATGAATCCATTTTATTCGAATACGCATATTTTATGCTGGCCGTGGAGAACCTCGACTCTTTTGGAATACAATTTCCCTGTGCTTGTCCATTCTGCCCAGGTCGTGCTCCGTGAAGTGGTGGAGCTACTTAGCTGATACAGCCGACTTCCTTTTTCTGCCGTACTGGGTTCAAGATATGAGAGGCACATGGTCCAAACGGTGTGGTTCTCATGATTTTCTCAATTGTTAGCTTCGCGGAATATATGGTTGGTGAGTGGGCACTGGAGCTCTGTGTGTGAAATATGAGGAAGGACTGGCATGTGCAAGTTTAGGCATCATTTTAATTAAAATTCGCATCATATTACATAGAGATTTTAACACTTTATTCAATAGGATACAGTTTGCTGAAGTAACTCAAGAAACGTTAATGCTTATTAAAAACAGGGCGGGACATGAGTATTACATACATTTCAGCCTTCCTTGCAAGTTGACACAGTTTCTGTTCTCTCTCCTTATCGTCTGCTGCCTTTTGAACAATGTGTTAATATAAAACATGCATTTAATATAATTGAGAATGGTTTTGATATCAGGATCTGAGGTGGGGCAGAATTCGATATCTGGCAACATTGATTCATTGGATATCTTATTCTTTGATAGATTTTATTATTTTGTGTTGAACACCATTAGAACGGGAGCTGTTCAATATATTTAGAATCATAGAGTCATGGATGTTTAACAGCATGGAAACAAACCCTGAGGCCCAACTTGTCCATGCCGCCCACGAAGTTAGTCCAACTTTCTTGCGTTTGGTTCATGCCACCATAGCTATCTTACCCATTTAAATGTCTAAATTCTTTTTAAAAAACATCATTTTACCTGCCTTTACCACTACGTCTGGTAGCTTCTTCCAGAAACTCACCACCCTCTGTGTGAAAGAGATGCCCCTCTCGACCCTTTTGTATTTCTCCCCTCTCATCATAAACCTATGCCCTCTAGTTAGACTCCCCTCCTTTGAGAAAATATATTGACCAACGAGCTGATCTATGTCACTCATTATTTTATAGACCGGTTTAAGATCTCCTCAATGTCTCATATGCTCCAGAGATAAATGTCCCAGTCTATCCAGCCTCTCCTTATATCTCAAACCATGAAGTCCCGGGAGCATAATAGTAAATATCTTCTGCACTCTTTCTACTTTAATAATATCCTTGATATAATAGCGTTGAATATGCTCAAATGATATTGGGCAATCTATATGCAGTATTCAAGTGTGGCATTACCAATGTCTTGTATAACTTCAACAAGACGTCCCAACTCTTCTATTCAATGTTCTGCCCAATGGAACAAAGCATCACGAATGACGTATTCATCACTCTGTCCACCTGTGACTCCACTTTCGAGGAGCTATGAACCTGTACCCCTCGGTCTCTTTGTTCTTTAACACTCCACAACGCCCTACCATTGGCTGAGTAAGCCATGCCCTGATTCCATCTCGGAAAATGCATCACCTCACATTTATCTAAATTAAACTCCATCTACCATTCGCCCGCCCACTGGCCCAATTGATCAAGATCCCGTTGCAGTCCTGGATAACTTTCTTCACTGTCCAATCTTGGGATCATCTGCTGAGAATACAGAATATTATTTTTTGTAACATTCAGTGGTTGCTATAAGTCATTTAAAAAGACAGACTATTTTTTTTTCGAAATTTAAGACGTTTCTGAAATTCCAAAATTATGTGTAAAATACGTGACCCATCAATGTCTGAAAGTGATTGCTGTGTTCAATATTATTCGAGCATTTTCAACTAGCTGATCATAAAATAAAAAATAAACAACCATAGATTTGCAAAAGCTAGCCAACAGAATTTAATTCTGAAGTTACAATATCTAGGATGATTAAATAACGTGAAAAATTGACTTATTTTAAAGATCACAAGTTGAAGTTCATCTAATTTTACTTATTGAATAATTAATATCTGTTTTATTTTCTTGCAAAATATGTATCTAAATTAAGAAAAATGAACTCTTAATTTTATTTATGAGGGAGGTGGATTGTTCCATGTCAGTAATTGTTCAACCTTAATTGCACTTGCACCACTTGCTTAAGGACAATGTTTATATTCTGCCATGTCATATTTGAGTGTGCTGCTCAGATGAAGTCATATGATGTGATCGTGTCCCAGAATTCAGCGTAAATCCATATCTGCTTTCCATACTTTGATTTTCTGAATAATGCCACAACCAAACTGCACGCCAGTAATAATAATTATTAAACATGAAATTTACTACACACGACACAGGCTGAGTATACCCAGAATTGTTTGATAAATGACAGAGTCCGAAGACATCAGCGATGTTACCAATACAAGTAGTTCCCGAAGGCTATGAAAATCTTTCTTGGCTTGGCTTGTGCGGGAGGGACAGAATTGATTATGTTTGCTGCCTCGTGAGAGGGATAATGTATTCCAATGTCTGTTATCGGTGTCGGATGGATGGAGCTGTGAATGAGGAATCGAGCAGTTGAAAAGGTCTCCAGTCGTTACCAGTGGAACATTGTCATATGAAACGTTATGATTCGTTAAAAGCCAATGTCGTTTTGGGGAGAGCAGTAAAAGTTACTTATAGGCGGGTATACATTGGAGTTGAACAGTCGGCACAATAATAACTAATGAATATATAAATGAAAAAAAAGTTATTAATGGGCCACCTCTCCCATCACAACAACGTTCAGTCATCAGTGAGATGCACAGTAAATATTTACAGGAACATGACCACAAATTGCCACTCAGAGAATGAATTGTGTATCACACGATCATGTCATCGGGACACGGTTTCCATTCTCAGCACAGCTGCTGCTGGAATTTCAATTCAATGAAACAATCTTGGTGGAGCTGCATCCACGAAACGATCAACCATGATCGTATTGAATGGCGGAGCAGGCTCGAGGGGCCAGATCGCTACTCTTCATCCGAGATCTTGTGGATCTTATGTTTCCTGACCTTGAATTGAAAACTAACTTTGATCATTGTGACCAAGTGACAATCATGAATTGTTGGAAGAAAGATCACATCCAGTACACAAATGTCCGGTTCACATATGAAAGGAAATCTTCCGCCCATCGCCAATCAAATCTACATATGACTCCACACCAGCAGGAATATGGTGGATGCCTAACTGCCCTCTGAAATATGCGCCAAGTTTTACAGTTCAATGGTAATTACAGACGAGCGGCAAAGACTATACTTGCCAGCGGTACCCAGGAACAGAATTGAACGTCGGAAATTAGCTTTTCAGTGGACGAAGTTGAGCCCGCCCCAAAAAGGGGAATCGGAACCAACACCAAAGTACTCGCGGCACTGGGATATTTGAAAGGGGTGTGAAGATTAGATGAACTGCGGATAATTTTCCAAATGCCATCAGATGCAGCTGAGGTCCCAGTTGATTGGAGTTACATGAACATTTCACCATTATAAAAGAATAAATCGTGCGAGGGATAAGCCAAAAAATAATAATCGTCAATCTGAATTCAGTTGTGGGCAAAGTTTAGGAAACATTTTTGGGAAAGGCACACATTGATCGGGGATTTGGAAGATGACGATTGTTCTTTGTTTACCAATTTAACAGAAGTATTTTGAAAAAGCAAAATGGATCATTGGTGAGGGTAGTGCGCATAGCATAGGTTATAGGAATTTCAGTAAGGGTTTTGACAAGGCCTCACGTGCAGACTGGTAAGAAAAATGTCATCACTTGGGGGACAGCGATAGCCGATTACTCCATTATTGGTCCAGTGACATTGGCTCTGTGTCCCATAATCGGGGGGGGGGGGCGGCGGGGTGGAGAGAGTGGGGGCATAGAGCTATAACCAAATAGAGACACATCGTGCGATATTAAATGAAGCAAGCCAGAGTGAATTCAGATATGTTGCGTGTCAAGGCAGTAAGGCAAGACCGGTTGGTCTTAAATGCTACGAGTGCTCTCAGTAAGACTGCTGCGTTGTGCACGTGGACTGACACAAAGAAGTTTAATACTGTTGCCATCACAGAAACATGGTTGAGTGAAGGATCAGACTGACAACTCAACATTACGAGGGACTGGATTTTCCAGCCACAGAGATCAGTGGATATTATATGATGTGTTATAACACTATTCATTAAAGTGTTAATTATTACAATAAGGAGAGATGATCCGGTGGAAGGATCTTCAAACGAGGTTTTGTGGATGGAGCATAGGCATATAAAGGGACCAGCCACTTTATTGGCCGCGTATTGTTGCCCCCTCAAGATGCAGTGGGGAATAAAAGGGCAAATACCTTAGAATCATAGAATCCCAACAGTGAAGAAAGGCGCCATTTAGCCCTTCGAACCTGCACCGAGAACAGGCCCCATCCACATTATCCCAAATATTCACCTGGCTAACCTCCCTGACATTCAGGGACAATTGAGCATGGCCAATCCAGCTAACCCACAGATCTTCGGGCTGTGGCAGGAAACCAGAGCGCCAAAAGGAATCCCGTGCAGACACGGGGAGAACGTCAAACTTCAAAGAGAATGTGATCGGAGCCCGATATCGAACCCGGGCTTATGGAGCTGTGACGCACCACTGCTAACCAGAGCTGTACCAGAATATGCAGCCAGTACATTTAGGTGCATAAGAATATTAATCGTGTTATTATGTTAAGGGACGTCAACTTCCTCAAGTGAAATTTGGATAGTCGTAGTGTAAAGAGTGTAGAGAGATGGGATTTCTTGAAATGTATCCAGGGGAATTTTGTGTATCATTATATATATATATATATATATATGGCCCAGCAAGGATGGCACAGTGTTGGATCTGGTTCTGGAGAACAAATCTGGAGAAGTGTTCAATGTGGCAGTGCGGGCAGGATATGGCCACAGTTGACTGGGAAAATCACCTCACAGAAACGTCTCCAACTGAGTAGGCATTCAGAAAATAATTGGGGAGCATTGAGTTCCAACATGTTCCCAAAGTGTCGAGTCTGGATGACCCTTCGTCAGACCTCTGACAAAGGCATATCCAGACTCGAAACTTTGGCTCTATTCTCTCCCCACAGATGCAATCAGGCCTGTCTCGATTTTCCAGCATTTTCTGTTTTACTCTTAGATTACAGCATCCGCAATAATTTGTTAATATTCGGGAGGTTTTGTGGATATTTTATAAATAAACGATAGGAAAGTGTTAACCAGGCAAAGATTCGTGCAAAATGCGGCATTGGAAAGTAGTAAGTACATATTTATCTTCAGTATTCACTCAGGAAAAGGAGAACGTTGGTATAGAATTTAGGAAATTGAACTTTGAGGTACTTGCCCAGTTTGTCTTAAGAAATGAAGAGGTAGTTTAGTCTCAGTCGGGCTCACAAATGAACAAATTTCCAGGCCTGGAAGAATTGCATCCCAGGCTGTGTGGGAGGCGAGGCAGGAAATTGCAGGAACTTTGAAACATTCTTTCTTATCATTATTTTCTGTCCATCGGCACGTACTAGAGATTGCAGGACGGCGAAGGTGCTTCCAATGTTCAAGAGGGTGGTAGGCATGAACGTGCAAATTTCAACCTGGTGCGTACCCCGTCAGTGGTTGGTAAGTTATTGGGGCAAACTCTGAAGAAGATAATTAATCTCCACTTGGAAAGGCATCAGTTTTTTTAGGGTAGTAAACCTGTCTTTGTCGAAGGGAAGTCATGGCTCATACATTTAACAGAATGTTTCGAAAATGTGATGGGTGTCTCGATGAAGGAATGGCAGTTGGTATAGTTTATACGGATTTTAGCAAAGCCTGTGAGAATTTCCCACATTCTAACTGAGAATGTTGAAGCGAATGAAATTGATGGAAACTTGGCGAGATGGATCCGAAACTGGCTCACAAATAGAACACAAATAGTGGTGGAAGAAGGCTGTTTTAGTGACTTGAGGCCTGTCCAGTGGCATATCACGAGCTTCAGTACTGGGACCCTTATTGTTTGCTATATAAATAAATGATACAGATAACAATGTAGGGGAATGATAAGCACGTTTGTCGATGACACCAAAATTGCTTGAGTGGTTAATTGTGAGGAAAATGGTAGCAGCTTACAGGCAGATATAGATGGGTTTGTCAGATGAACAGAGCCTTGTCAGATTCTATTTAACCCTGACAAGTGCGAGGTGATGCACAAATGAAGAAGTAACAAGGCAAGGGTGAATTTGATGAGTGGCAGGATACAGCGAAGCTCAGAAGAGCAGATGCATACTGGGGTACGTATTCACTGATCTCGCAAGATGGAACAGTAGCTGTATGGGGTAGTTAAGAATGCATATGAGCGCTTGCTTTAATCAGCCGTGGCATAGAGTATAAGAGCAAGAAGATAATCTTGGAGCTGTGGTGAAGATGGGTTAGCCCACAGCTGGAGTACTGTGTGCAATTCTCGTCACCTCACGATAGGAAGGATTTTACTGCTATAGATTGGTTACAGGGAAAATTCACCAGGACCCTGCTGGGGTGGAGCATTTGAGCGGTACGGAGAGATTGGATCGACTTGGATTGCTTTCTCAATAACAGAGAAGGCTGAGGGGGGTCATGATTACGGTTTATGCGTTAAGTTAGGGGTATAGGCAGCGTGATAACGAAACAGCTGTTGCCCTTGGTTGAGGGGTCAATCCGAAGGAGCTTAGTTTTAGGGTCAGGATCAGGAGATTCAGCGGGCATTTGAGAACCATTTTATTTTCACCTAGAGGGTAGTGTGAATCTGTAATTTACTGACTCGCAAGGTACTGGAGGCTGGAACTACTATGACCTTTAACAAGCATTTTGATGATCACCTGAAACATGCGTACATTCCAGGATATGTTACAAGCGCAGAAAATAGGGTTTGTGCAATATTACCTGTGCAGCCTTGATGGACCGAAGGGCCTTTTCCTGTGCTGTATGACGCAATGGCTGTGATTACAACAAAGAATGATTTTAGATGGACGTTATTGTGAGTGCCAAACCACTTCCAGTTGTGGTAAACCGGGCTCAGTATGGGGCGTATTTTTTGTTGGATGTATTAATGATTTAAATGTAAATGTGGGTCGCATGATTCGGAAATTTGTGGATGACGGAAAAAGATGACCGTCCAGCTCATAGTACAGAGGAAACCCGTCAACTCCGGAATTATATCAATTGTTTGAGTGTTTAGTGAAGTGGCAAGTGGAAGTCAATGCGGAGAATTGTGAGGTATTGCATTTGGGGAGGGCAATAAATGCAATGAAATGGACAGGAACAGGAAGATATTGACGATGGTTGAAGAAGTGAGAAATATTGGAACATGTGTCTAGAGGTCCCTGAAGGTGGCAGGGCAGCTGCAAATGTGGTAAAGAAAGCCCATCGAATACTTTATTTTTCGGGCGTGGTGTTGAATGCAAAACAAGATTGTAATGATGGAAACTTTGAAAACATTGAATAGGCTAACAGCTGGAGTTCTATGCACAGTTCTGGTCACCACATTAAAGGAGAAATCTGTTTTCTTTAGAGAGCGTTCACAGGAGGCTTCAAGAATCTTTTGGTAGCTTGACAAAGCAGCAATGTAAAAGATTGAAATGAAGACATATTGGTGCGTATGCAGGAATCTGAAACCAAAAGAACAAATGCTGGAAAATCTCAGCAGGTCTGGCAGCATCTGTAAGGAGAGATAAGGGCTGGCGTTTCGAGTCGAGATAACCATTTATCAAAGCTTTAGAGGAGGGGACATCAGATAAAATATTTTTCACCCATGGGCCTCTGGAATTCACTGCAGACGTTGGTTGCTGAGGCTGAAACTTTCAAAGCATTTAAATGTTACTTGGTTCATCATGCGACGTGCTGTACCGTGCAAGTCTTTGTACCAGGTCCGGGAAAATGGGAATAAAATGGGCGCTAGTTTCTGTTTTCTCTTCTAATCTGGCACTGACAGGATGGGCTGAATTCACACTTTCTGCACGGTATATTTTCTATGATTGTATGGCTCCACAGTACTCTCTTATCCCCTCCAGGTTTTCTCAACACGGAATATGACAAGAGTCAAGGGAAAGGGTTGGAGCAAGTTTCCAAAGGTGGGAAGTGTCCAACTCAGAATCCAAGCTATTCATGCTTCCTCTGTCTCGTGACCTACACATATCAGTCACAATCGCTCCTTGCTATTATTAATGTCTGGCCGTCTACCCTACTCCAACTACGCCACCCCATGTTATACAGTGTGTCCATCACAGTTCTCCCATTCGTTAGCGCTGAGAAGATTCATACAGAATCGAAATGGTGTTTTTCTCTCTCCATACAACAATGCCAGGCCTGCAGAGTTCATCGATCATTATTTCTCTTTGTTAAAGAAACCAACTCGTTCATATCTTTCTCTGCGTGTACCAAATTCCAAATGATTTTATTTCGCTTGGATTGTCTTGCTTCATCTTTCCTGCCAAAACGAATCACTTGACAACTCCGGGATTCAATTTGCATCGCTGAATTGTCTCTCAAATGGAGTAATCAGTATTTCTCTTCTTGAAATCTGCTACAAGCATGCGCCCTGGCTGTTAACATTTCAGAGTTTGCTATCATCTCAAGCATTTGAAAGGACCACCTTTCAATGGTCAAATGGTAAATTTGACCATGGCATTAAAATACATGAGCGGAATAGAGGGGCAAGCACTGACACCTCTTCCCCCCTGGACCCTTCCCTGTAATCTAAACAAGCAAACATTCTCCATCGCTTTCCGATATCTGCAACTGTATAAAGTTCCAGTCTGAAGGAACTAATGTTTTTCATTGCACACTTTAGATTATAAAAGATTAAATGTACTTTACAGGATCTTTGCAATTGAACATTACAGCAAGTATAATACAATTTACCATTTTGCCATATACTTTCCACGCCCATTTCCTCGGCATAACAGTAAGAATTCTCACAACACCATGTTCACGTCCAACATGTTTATTTGGCATCGCGAGCATTGGGAAATTCATAGACGAGTCATAGAGGTTTACAGCATGGAAACAGGACCTTCGACCAAACTTGTCCATGCCGCCCTTTATTTTTGTAAACCCTAAGCTAATCTCAATTGCCCGCAGTTGGCCCCTACCCGTCTACACCAGTCGTACCCATGTAACTATCTAAATGCTTTTTAACAGACAAAATTGTACCCACATCTACTACTAAATCTGGCAGTTGTTCCAGTAACTCACCACCCTATGTGTGAAAACAATTGCCCCTCTGGAAACTTTTGTATCTCTCCCCTCTCACCTGAAACCAATGCCATCTAGTTTTAGACTCCCCTACCTTTGCGAAAATATATTGACTATCTAGATTATCTGTTCCCCTCATTATTTTATCGACCTCTATAAGATCACTCCTCAGCCTCCGAAGCTCCAGAGAAAGAAGTCCCAGTCTGTCGAGCCTCTCCTTGTAACTCAATCCATCAAGTCCCGGTAGCATCCTAGTAACTCTTTTCTGAACTCTTTCTAGTTTAATAAGATCCTTTCCATAATAGGGTGACCAGAATTGCACACTGAATTCCAAGTCTGTCCTTACCAATGTCTTGTACAACTTCAACAAGACATTCCAACTCCTGTACTCAATGTTCTTTCCGATGAAACCAAGTATGCCGAATGCCTTCTTCACTACTCTGCCCACCTGTGACTCCACTTTCCAGGAGCTATGAACATGTACCCCGAGATGTCTTTGTTCTGTAACTCTCCCCAATGCCCCACCATTAACGGAGTAAGTCCTGCCCTGGTTCAACCTACCAAAATACATCATCTCGCATTTGTCTGAATTAAACTCCATCTGCCATTCGTCAGCCCACTGGCCCAATTGATCATGATCCCGTTGCAATTGGAGATAACTTTCTTCACTGTCCACTGTGAAACCAATCTTCATGCCATCTGCAAACTTACTTACCATGCCTCCTATATTCTCATCCAAATCATCAATCTGATTTGCGCCTTCATCAGGTGAGCTGCCCCTTCATCGGTTGAGTAGAGAGTTGCGTTACCCAACTCTTCATTCACTGATGAATGACCAGCGCCCCCAAAGCTCGTGGTACCAAATAAACCTGTTGAAATTTAACCTGGTGTTGTGAGACTTCTCACTGTGCCCACTGCAGTCCAACACTGGCATCTCCACCTCTCTGCAGAACAGCAATATATTACATTTTACAAAAATACATTGCATAATAGGCATATCGCCCAATGGAAATATCTCCCTCCCAAATTCTGATCGACAGCTTTAATCCCATATGTTTCAATTTTGATAGCAAGCCTGTTGTGTGACACTTCCTCAAACAACTCCTGAAAGAATAAGGAAGTTGGCGAAACCCGGACAGTAACAAGGTTCGAATAGCATGAGAGAACACGAGCTAAGGATTTCATTCTGTCCATCGACTCTGTATTAGACCCCGTCGAAAATCCAAATCAATTCCACTCCTTGAATACTTCCCCTTTTGGATGAGTATTCTCCTTAAATGTTTGTCATGTTCACAATGAAATGCCATTGCAGAATTTTCATCCACCACTCTATCAGGTGTTGCATTCCAATTCCAACCCAATGGCTGGGTAAAGTACATATGACTCAAACAACATTTACTTATGTAACCAATCACATGCAATATATGTCAGGTGGTTATCGAATTTTCTCCCAGTGGAAACAGGTTGTCTCTATTTAATTCAACTGAATGTTTCATAATTTTAAACACCTCGATCAAATGTCAGATTAATCTTCTCTGCTTTACACAGAACTAGCTATCTGGGAATATGCCACTAAACATTGTCCATGCACTCACCAAATTTTTCACATACTCCCTGAAATTTGAGGCTCAGTATTGGGCTAAATATTCCAGGCGGGATTAAGGGACATTTTTCATGCAGGTTCACCATGGCTTCCCGTCTTTCATAAACTGTATTTCAATGTTAAAATTCAGGATCCATCTGGCCCGTTCACAGTTTTGTTAAACTGTCACGTCATGGTGAGAGTTTTGTACGCAAGTACCCTTCGGTCGATCTGTAACTGCACTCTCAACAAATGTGAACCATTTAAGTTGGATTCCATGTCAATTTCCACCCTCCTCACACTCACACATCTATCATTCCAATTCATTACTCGGAGACTGACGTCACTGTTTTCATCATTCACTTGAAACATGTTTCCACAGCTCCCAACTCAATCCTCCTTCACAGCATTTATCTCGTGCTGAACTAGATGCATTCACAGACTTGGTCTCATATATTAAACCCATCACAAAGGCCGCCTGCTGACACGTGTGTAACATCACCTGACTACACCCTGAATAAGCTCCAGGAATCCTCATCCATGCCTTTGCTGATTTTCTTTCAGGCAGAGTGCATATGGGGACCCCTAAGAACGCGTCTAAAATTCGGATCTAAAACACTTCCATTTTCAAGTCCGCCCAGGACTGAGAATCAAAATGGTAAAATAGGGTCCGATGTTTGATTCATTGCAAGTGTGTGTTTGTGTCTGAGAGTGTATGTGTGTCTGATCATGTGTGTGCCTGCATATGTGTTCGACACAGCGTGTGTGATGTGACATCTGAATATGTTTTTGCGAGTGACTGCGCGATTCCCTGTGTGAAGGCATTTCAATGCATATGTGCATTTTGTGCATATGCCTGTATGTGTTGCTTCCCTCTACATGCAACTTTCTTTGTGTCCATGAATGAATGCGTGTTTACATATGCACGAGACAGTGTTTCTTACCTGTGCATCTGAAAGCTTGTGTCTTTCCACATATTTTTGTGAGTGAATGCATGTGTGCAGTCTTCATTATTGGGTATGATTGTGTGTGTGTGTGTGAATGTCAGTTAGCTGGTGTGTTTGTGTGAGAGAGAGAGAGAGAGAAAACGAGAGAGACAGAGAGTCTGGTGTTGTGGGTTATTGTATGTGTGAGAAAAGGAGGAAGAAACAGAGCTCAGGGTAAAGTGTTCTGGCAGACACGATCGCTGGGATGCAATTTCCCAATGGGCATTGCTGATTGGTGAGTAGCTCCTGGCGGGTATTTCAAAATTATATGAAATTGCGAGTCCTTGTTACAGAAACGTTGGGAATGTAGTCGATTTAAAACTTTTTTGAAAGTCTTCGAATGCTTTCGTGCTTAAAAAGGGTTAAGTCATGGCAGGAGAGCCCGCAGCCTTCTAGTAGGTCGCGCACACTTTCCATGTCCGGGGCCAGCATTTGTGCATGAAATGTGCCCAGCTGCAGCTCCTGGAAAATCGGGTATCAGCTGGAACAGCGGTTGGGAAAGCAGTGAACCATGGGCGAGTCTGTGAGCATTGTAGATAGCATGTTTAGCGTGTTTGTCACACCGTAGCTGGAGGGAACTGAGGAGAGAAGGGAATGGGTGGTCACCAGCGTGTCCAGATTATGTGGGCAGATAGTTCCATAGTTCCGGAATCCCCTGGTACTCGCTCTCAAATCGGAATACCATTTTGGAGACTGATGAAGGCCCTGGCTCGTCCAGGGAGCGCAGATGGAACAAAGCTTTCTGTACTGGTGGGAAAAGAGAGGAAGGGGAACAGTAATAAGGGTACTAAGAGGCAGGCTCTACTTTGCCTGTCAATTTGACTCCAGGATAGTGTGTTACGTCCCTGGTGTTAGGGTACAGGGTGTCACTGAAGGGCTACAGGGCATCCTGTAGGGGCAGATATCATGGTACCAATGACAGAGGTAGAAAAAGGGATGATGTCATGCATCAAGATTTCCACGAGCGACACAGCTGACTGAAAAGCAGGACGTCTAACTTTCCTGTCTCCGGATTACTCCCAATTCCAACTGCTTCCGAGCACAGAAATAGGAGCCTCGTAATGATGAGGTGTGGCGTAGAGGGTTTTAGATTCCTGGAACATTGGGACTATTTCTGCGGAACGTGGGACTGGTAAAAGTTGGATCGTCCATATCTGAACCATAGCGTGGCTAACATCATTGTTGGACGTTTGGTACAATTGTTCAGAGGAGTTTCAACTAATTCGGTGGGGCGTGGCTGGCGGGCGGGAGGGGTGAGGTAAGGGGGGGGGGGACAGACTCTTAGCAGAATAAAGGCACAGTATTATGCAGTAAAACCATCAAGTCAGAGGGAGGTCAGCTGTGTCAAGTTTCAAGAGTGTTGAGGACTGAGTAACTGCAGTGAGGAGGGATTATATCTTGGAGGGGGCATCAAATTTAGCTTTGTGGGTCGATATAGAGGTGAAAAGGGGACAGCCACATTTTTTGGTGTTTATTATAGACTGCCAGATAGTCAGAGGGCTATTCAAAAGCAAAAGTGGGCACGAGTCACGGAAGAGTTTAAAATTAAGAACAACCGATAATTATAATAGCTAATCCGAACAGGTGCTTGAGATGGTAGGTTGAAGAGTATTTTAATGATAACGATCCCAACACCGTATAATTTAAGCTTGTTATTGAAAAATAAATAGAAAAGTAGCAAAAATAGATTTGGGAGAGTAGATTTCATTAAATAATGCAGATTCTGGCCGAAGTCGACTTGGATCAGCTGCGAGTCGGGTGATCTGTAGGATAGCAGCAAATAGTTCTCAAAAAGGAAATGGGGAGGGGACAAGCACTGCATGTTCCTCTTCGGTGATCGATAGGAGTAACTTTCCCAGAGAACTATGGATGGCCAGAGATTTCAGGATTCGATGAAAAGGGAAAGGAAGGCCTTTAACAGGTGCAGGGGGAGCATATCAGCGGAGGAAATTTCTAAGTACACGAAGTGCCAGCTGAAGATTAAGAAAGTAATTAGGAAAGACAAAATGAGATAGGAAAACACTCCGAATGGTATAAGTAGTGAAAACCCCAACATATACGATAAGTATATCAATATGAAAAGATAACCATGGAAAGAGTAGGGCCCATTAGGTAGCAAGAGGGCTATCTGTGGATGACGCCAGAGACATCTGCCTTCTCCAAAGAGAGTGAGGATCGAGATATAAAGCTCAGGTGGAGAAGAAACGAAGTGCTGATCAAATTGACACAGAGACGGCAAGTTCTTTGAGGTGCTGCAGGATTAAATGTGGTCACATCTCCAGCTCCGACTGATCTGAATACCGGGCTGCAGTGAGAAGCATTGGAGGAGATTGCATGGGCTCTGCCCCAATTTCTTTATTTCTTCTCTGGCCCCTTTGGTGTTGACAATGGACTAGAGAACAGGTAATGTAGGTTGGCTATTTAAGAAGTGTTAGAGATAACCCAGGGAACTACAGACCAGTGAGCCTTACGCCAGTTTTAGGGAAACAATTGCAGAAAATTCTGAAGAGGAACATCTATCTCCACTTCGATAGGCAAGGCTTGATCAGGGATAGTTAGCATGACTTCGTCAGAGGGAGGTCATGCCGAATAAAGTTGAGTTAAAGTTTTGAGGAGCTGTCGAGGCTTATTGATTATGTGCATGTGTGTATGTTTCTCTCAGTGATTATATTACTTCGCTACAGATGTTCAAATATAATTTCAAACGTTAATTTTGTCCTCAAAAAAGTGGAGAATTCTGCCTGGTCACAAAGTTTTCTTCCACCATGTAAGGACTGCAAATAAGTGAAACGTTTCTGTTCTACACTTATAACAATAGCAGTTCATACTGATTCTTCGAACTTTTAATTTATTTTGTGTGAATTGTGTGCTTGAAGAGTGAGTGCATATTACTTTTAGCATTTCTCGCTTTGTAAAAAAGATATAATTATCAGTTGATTTGATTCTTGAATTTACAAGAGAAGCCATTGAATGATTATTACTAAAAATATATGTTGCATGTTAAAACACAACACTGGAAGGGTGAATCAGTCTTTCGCAGAAAATAATCCTGTAGCAGCAAGTGCAGAAGTGGGACATCAACGT
Organism: Mustelus asterias; assembly: GCF_964213995.1. Taxonomy (NCBI): domain Eukaryota; kingdom Metazoa; phylum Chordata; class Chondrichthyes; order Carcharhiniformes; family Triakidae; genus Mustelus; species Mustelus asterias. The sequence continues at coordinate 356,321 of NW_027590114.1, forward strand.
AAATTATGACAAATCCTCTGGTTATAACACACCGATGATACTTAGACCCATCCTGTTATTCCCAGCTCCCTCTTCGCACCTGCATTTTATGCTATTCCATCCGAGCTCACTGCGCCACGACATTCCCCCTCTCCCTCCTCACCTTCAACTTTAAAAACAAAATCTCTTGATTCTTTCCAGAGTATCACAAACCTTGTGATTCTTTTTCTGGGATATGGATTTCAGCATATCACAGCATGTAACGACAATTAGGAAAGTACCAATAGCTCCTCGCAATCTGATGTATAACGTGGTTATTTATTACTCTTCCTCACAGTGAACTTAATTACAATTGTGATCCTGAAATGCAAAAATTGTGGTCTGTCCAAATGTGTCACAGGTTACCTGGTGGCAATGGCACTGGCGGATCTACTGGTCGTTATCCTTGACCTGATTTTGAGACAGGTTCCGATTGCTTATCCAGAAAAGTTTGGGTTCCTGCCATACATCCCAGTGTGTAACATCCACGCTGTCCTGCTTTATGCAGCAACTGACTGTTCTGTCTGGTTCACCATCACTTTCACCTTTGATCGGTTTGTGTTGATTTGTTGCCCGAAGCTGAAAATTAAATATTGCAGCGAGAAAACGGCCGCTGTGGTTCTGGGAACAGTGACTGTACTGAGTTGTTTAAAAAACGTTTTCTGGTATTTTATGTTAACACGTTATTATTCGCTGAACAACAGCCGCTGGTTCTGTAATCACACAATGGCTGTTCTTGATTCGCCAGTCTGGACAGCAATCGAGTTTCTCCACAATATGTTAAACCCATGTGTTCCATTTATCCTCATTCTGCTGCTCAATATGTGCACCGTGAAGCACATTGTAGTGAGCAGCAGAGCCCGCAGGAGACTCCGGTCTCACAGCAATGTGGAGAGTTCCAGGGACCCCGAGATGGAAAGTCGATGGAAATCCATTGTTTTACTCTTGGCTATCTCTGTCAATTTTATCCTGTTATGGTCAATATCAATGGTTTACTCTGTATGGCGCTTAATGCATGATTCTGGGTATGAGTCTCCATTTATTAATTTATATGTTCAGGAATTGGGTTTGATGATGCAGCTCCTGAGTTGTTGTACAAACACTGCAATTTACGCTGTGACCCAGACTAAGTTCAGGCAACAGTTGAAGAGTGCGCTGAAGTATCCTTTTATTCGAAGTGTTTAATTAAATAAATGATTCATATCACGTTTCTAACTGTTAATCATCCAACCTCCGTACACCGATTGAATGAAATAAGATAGGTACTCACCTCTCTGCTGAAATATGCCTTCACTCGAAACAACCACATCTGGACATCACTCTGATGTCACTGGTAAGACTTTCTGTTCATGATGCACATCTTTCGAAATTACTTGGCTGGAAACGTGAGTTTCTTGCAAGTTTCACAGGGCAATTAAGGTAAGAACGTTTGTTCAATTCCATCCTCACCGTTTCCTAATGCCCTTTGTTTTTGTCCAACCATGACATTTCAGTCCCTAATTGCTCCCACTTTCGCTGAATGTTACTTTTTTTCACTCATGCTGTGATCACTACTTATTGGGATTGCTTTAACCTTTGGATAATTGTGAAACCTACATTACGCGCCACCAAATTTAAAATAGACTAATCCATAGAAAGTTCCATCACATGTTGTTTCAAAATAAAAAAAATACCAGATGCATTCTAAAAACTCACTCCCTTGGCTGCCTTTTCCAAATTCGTTCAACTACTGTCTCTCTCTTGCCAAGCACTCATCCTATCTATCCTTTTCCTGCTCTCGCAAATGTATGACAGTGGGCGTAATCTGAGATCAGTACCTCAGAAGCCCTGTTTCTTAATGTATCACGTAACCGCCCCATATTCTATTTTAATGTGCTTTTTACCGATGTCATTGGCACCAGTCATCCAATCGACATGAAATTTAAAGGAAGCAATGATCAACTCAGTGCAGTCCAAATAAACATTTGTAAGCGTGTTTTTTAAACACATTCCTTCAGTGTGCCTACTTTTCTAGGGTCTCTGGAATACTCATACCACTTTCTTACCTATATGCTATTTGTCACTTCCACCGGAGTGTTTCTGTGTCCTCCAAGAAGAATGAGAGGTATCTCAAAGAAAAATATAAATTCCTGATGGGACTTAGCAGGCTAGATGCGGGAGGAATATTCTTATGTTTGGGAAGTCCAGAACTAGGGGTCACAGTCTAAGAGTAAGAGGCCAGCCTTTGAGGACTGCTGTGAGGAAGAACTAATTCGCTCCGAAAGTTGTGAACCTGTGCAGTTCTGTGCTACAGAAATATTTTGGGGCCAATTAGTTAGATATGTTTAAGAGGGAGCTGGCCGATGTCCTTGCAATGAAAGAGTTCAAGGGAAATGGAGATAAAGTGGGAATGGGATACTGAAAGTACTTGATCAACCATGGTCATATCGAATGATGATGCGGGCTCGAAGGGCCGAATGGCCTACTCCTGCATCTATTTTCTGTGTTCCTATATTTTTCGTAGATTGACCCTCAGAACTGTACTAGTTTCCTTTCTTGTAAGCACAGTGACCCCACTCTATCATCCTTCACAAGTTCTCCTCCTAAATGCCATCAACTTTGATTATTGATTTCCCAACTTTGACATCAAAGCAGCCATTTCTTTGTAATCACTATGAGATCATACCGATTTAATTCTATGTGTACCGCAAGTTCATTTATCATGGCTGTTTTCGGATACAGAACTGTCAATTTTGTATTCCTACAGTTTTTCGGCACATTCAGCCCATCTCCAGAGACAATAGAGCCACGGTTTATTTTTACCTATTTACTCCCATTTATTCATTGCTTCAGTTCATTTCTTCCGCCTTTAGATTTAACCCAGATTCCATCGCCTCCAACGCACTGATGAGAAATCCATCTACAAGTCTTCAGTCCTACAAGTTTAACGCCCCTTGACCAGCAGTTGCAATCACCCTGACAATAATATTGTCCCTGAGTCTTTTGGAGGAATAAATCAAGTTTGTACAATCGCCACCTTACCAAAACCTGTCCTAATCAGAATCTGAAACCCATCCTCCTATAATCTCTCTCGAGCAAAGAACATATTATACCTATCCTTCTACTTCTGTTTCCTCTAATGTATGGCAATTGGCATAATCTGATATCATTGCCTCAGAGGTTCTGCTTCAAACATATCCCGTATTCAGCGTTGATAAGCTCTTTTTTTACGTATGCCATTTCTACCTGTTTGTTCCATGACGATCAGCATGTTGTCCTCCCTTCCAAATGTTCTGCAGCCGCTCTGTGACATACTGGACACAAAAACAAGGAAGGCAACATACAATCCTGAAATCACTGTTGTGGCGACCAGAACACCTCACTGCCCCATTGAAATTGAGTCCCTTCCCACTATTGTCCGACCCTCTCCCTCCTCCACGTCTGTACAGTTATGCCACCCATGGTGTCACAGGTTGCCTTTTGGTGCATTCCACTTAAAAGCCATTGTCTACAACAGTTTCAAAATCAAGTAGTATCCCGACCACTTTGGACTATTGAAAGCACGACAAATCGCCCCAATTCTGAAAACTCCTCAAAACTCTAAAGCCTTCCCTGAACTAAGCAGACAATGAAGGTGGCAGTCAGTCTTAAAATGATCATTATAACCAGAAAGAAACCCAGTTAACCCAGAGAATAGCCTGCAAAATTTTCGTTCATCCTGGGGAGTTCTGGCAGAACAGTTCATGTGTTTTGTTGAGACGTTGGCTTTGCATAGACATCCACTGGACAATAACAAATCAGTTTTTGTGCCACCATCCGCTGTCGGCTCACCTCTAATTCAGGTGCTGTTATTTGTGATCCTCAGACGAGTTTAGGAACTCCCATGCCTCCATCTGGGACGTGGCTGCTGAAGTGTGAATATTGGATAATATTGTCAGCTTTTGGCGTTTGTAGCAGAAGAAGACGGGGGTGGGGGAGGTGGCGGGGGGGGGAGGGGGGTGGAGGGGGGTTGGGGGGAGAGTGGAGTGGGGCGTTGTGAGACAGCGGCACCAGCGGTGAGAGGAGAGAATAATAGAGCGAGAGACAGAGAGACAGAGAGGGAGGAGAGATTGACAGAGCAAAAACTTTGAGAGGTTTTCTTACTCTGTGTCCTGTTTGAAAAAATGCAAAGTCCACGTTGGCAAAGCATCAATCGAGCATGACAGGAACTTGCAGGTCATGGCCATGTGCCCAGAATGTCGATTAAAAACGTGTTAAAAAAGGGTTGTTCTTTCACATCGCTAGCAATGTTGTGAGGTGGAGAGTTTTAGGCAAGTATTCGCTTCGTCTATGTCTCTCTCTCTGTCTCTCCCTCCATCTCTCTGTCCCGACCACTCACAAATAATGCCAGCCACTTAGCCGGAGGTCAAATGCATTAATGAAATGCACCCCCTTGTTTGATATCTATGACTTTACTCAGCTTTACTCATGCTTTACTCAGCCACCGCCTGCACAGTCTGGTTAACCGTTACACTCCACTTTGATAGATTTGTGGACATGATCCTCCAACCCCATGCTTTCCATTTGGTCTATTTATGCTTCTCAATGATTTTATTGGTAAGCAGAGCTCGCATGACACTACGCAGCTATATTATGAAGAATCGCAAAGATCAAGAGATGGAGGGATGAAGGAAAACGTATATTTTGCTGTCTTCTTTATGTCCTGGAATTTCATTCTGTTATGGTTTGTTTTCATGCTGTGTCCAACATGGCGGAGAATGTGAGTTTCATGTTTGAGACTTTATCAATACCTTATTTTGTGCATTCGTGCATATATGCCGCAGCTATTAAGATATTGCATGAACGCTTTTATTGATTCAATCACGCAAACGAAGTTCAGAGTGCAGTTAAAGAATCTTGTGAAATATTTTACTGTAATAATAGTAACATTCATTACAGGATAAGAAGAACTCAAGATGATTTTTTTTTTGCATTTGTACTCAATCTTGTCCCATATTGTGTTCGGCTCATTTTCTCATGAGGTCAATGATACAGTTTGATATTTTCATCTTAAATTAGCCTTTATACTTATCATCATCCATTGCCAGAAAACAAATGAACCATAAAAAGACAGGAGGTATATTATTAAATGCCGAAGAGCTACAATGGCAGACTGCGAGATCCAGTCAAGAATAGATGACTGCTCATGAATGGCAATACCAAAGAAATGTTCCCAAATTCGCTCTGCAGGAAGAACATATTCCTGTAAAGCAAGGATAACATTTTTCCATTATTTGCATTTCTCTGTCACCCACAAATTCAACATGGAATGTGTATTTCCTTTCCTATCACGCACAAAGTGAGCTCCACAAAATCCAGAACAAATTGTTTCCCATCAGGCCAAGCACAAATAAGCTCAGCCAGCACAAAGAGACTGCACCTTTAAAGAGCAAAATGTTGTCATACCAGCATCACATTAAAAGTGTGTTTGATCAAGTTCTTCACAGTAGCTGCACTGAGTAAATATTGTTCCCACGGAACTGGACCCAAAGTTACTCGCTGTCCATCAGGCCCATGTGACTCCCACTGGCCGAAAGCACAAAGTTGTTCACTGCTCCGAGCGCAATGCGCCCTACCACCACCATTCTTCATCAGCGAGGTGTTAATTACGTTCACATTTTTTTGGAAAGTATGACTTGTGCTTCTGACCTCTGAGCAAAATGCGACTTAGCTATCCACCCTGCAGGCAGCAGAAAGTTCTGTTTCCGTAGGGAAATGCTAATCAAGTCACAACGACAATATGTAGCAATTGTCTCACGCCATATTGAGCACATGGTGTAAGGAACATTCCTGTTGGAGTAAATGGAGAGTGCAAATTTAATAGGAAAGATAGTGGACTGATTCAGTTGATACGATTTAAAATGACGTTCGAAAATCATTGATAATTTTAGTCCTACAAGTAGGACTTAAAACACAAACATGAGACGCACCAAGTTAAATATATAGTTGCAGCATGGACACATCTTTTGCTCAATGCAGCACACATAAATTATTTCTACAAGTTTATACACAATTATTTCTGCTCATATAGCACTGCTACCGCACTGTGCCGGGGACCCGGGTTCAAGTACAGTCTTAGGTAACTGTGTGGAGTTTGCACTTGTTCCGGGTGTCAACATGGGTTTCCTTCGGGTGGTCCAGTCTCCTTCCGCAGCCTGAGAATGTGCACGTTAGGTGGATCGGCCTTAGTAAACGTGCGGGTTGGCAGGAATGCAGCAGGCCAGTGGGCTTATTAAGTCTTCTCTTTCGTAGGGTGGGTTCAGATTCGATGGGGTGAATAGTCTCCTTCTGAAATGTTGTGTTTCTCTGGCGTGTACGGATTCTATTTGGTGGCGGGGTGGGATGAAGGTGCTAAGGGAAAGTAGAACCCTGTGTTCGGCAACAATAAGTCCAAGGGAGACTATTTTACATTACATATGAGTGAGGTCCCAAAATTATATTTCACATCAGTATTTACTGTTGAGGAAGGCATGGATGTTAGTGAACGGAGGGAAATAAATAGTGATGGTTTTAGGAGTGCACATATTACAGTGAAGGAGCTGCTGGAAGTCTTAAAACGCATCAAAGTAGATAAATCTCTGGGAGGTGAAGAAGTGTATCCCAGGACTTTGTGGCAGGCCAGCGACGAAATTGTGCGTCCGCTCGCAGAGGTGTCTGAATTATTGATAGCCACAGGTCAGGTGCCTGCAGTTTGGAGAATGGTAAATTTTGTGCTTTTGGTTACGAAGGGCTGCAGGGAAAAGCGTGGGAACAACATGCCGATGACCTTAACATCTGTAGTGGGTGAGATTTTAGAAGGTATTCAGGGAGACTGGAGCTACAGGCACTTGAGAGGCAAGGACAGATCAGGGACAGTCATCATGGCTTTGTGAGTGGCAAATCATGTCTCACAAATTTAGCTGAGCTTATTGAAGGGGAAACGAAAAGTTAGATGAGGGCAGAGCAGTTTGATGTTTTCTACATCAGCCAGGCCTTTGACAAGGTGCCACGTGGAAGGTTGTAAGGTCAGGTTAAATCTCACGGATTACAGGCTGAGGAACCAAATTGACGCAGAATTGGCTTAATGGCAGAAGACAAAGGGTGGACGTAGAGGGTTGTTTTTCAAACTGGAGGCCTGTGACAAGCGTTGTGCCTCAGTCGTCGGTGCAAGGTCCACTGTTACTTATAATTAATATGAATTATTATGGATGAGAATTTTGGAGGCAGCATTAACAAGTTTGAGGATGACACCAAGATTGGTGGCATAGTGGACAGTGAAGAAGGTTATCCAGGATTGCAACGGGATCTTGATTAATTCGCCCATTAGACCAATTAATGACAGATGAAGTTTGATTTAGCTTCACATGAGGTGATGCATTTTGGTTGAGCGAAACAGGGCAGAACATACTCAGTTAATGCGAGGGCGTTGGAGAGAATTATAGAACAAAGCGATCTCGGGGTCCAAGTTCCTTGCTCCTTGATATTGGAGTTACAGGTGGACAGAATGGTGAAGCAGGCATTTGGCATATTTGGCTTCAATAGTCATGACATTGAATACAGGAGTTGTGACATCTTTTTTAAGTTGTACAGGACAATATTAAGTCCACACTTGCAATGCAGTTACATTTCTGGTCACCCTAGTACATAAAGGATATCGTTAAACTAGAAAAAGTGCAAAAAAGACTTACTTGGATGTTATCGGGACCTGATGGTTTGAAATATAAGGAGAGGCTGGAGAGACCGGGACTTTTTTCCCAGGATTTTAGGACGCTTTGTGGTAATCAGATAGAGATCTATAAAACAATTAAGGGCATAGATCAGCGAGATAGTCAACATCCTTTCCCAATGGTAGGGGAGTCTGAAACCAGAGGACATAGGTTTAAGATGAGCGGGGAGAGATTCAAAAGCTTCCAGAGGGGCAACATTTTCACACAGACGGTGTTGAGAGTCTGGAACAAGCTGTCAGGGGGACGATTGGAGACAGGTGCAACTTTGTCTTTTCAAAACCATTTAGACAGTTATATAGGTAAGACGTCATAGAAGGATATGGGTAACGGCGGGCAATATGGACTTAGGGGTTAAAAGAGGGCTGCATGGACAAATTAGCCCGAAGGGCCTGCTTCCATGTTGGAAACCTTCATGACTCTACGGCTCTATATTATTGGCCGCGACTTGGATGTAGAGAGTAACGTTTCAAAAGATACATGGAGAGAAACATTGAAATACAATGTGTTGAAAACAGGAATAGACACCAAGACGGCTTATTTCGGCCGAACAAATTCCAACGGCAATTTGTTGGAAATGCAGAGAAGACAGAAGTGGTATATTTCTGTGAAAGCACTGTCTGAAACAATGTCAAATGAATGACAAAGTTCCAAAACGAGTACACAAAGATGGCTCCGGAGAGCCATATGTAATCAAAAAAATGAACGGAGAAGTGAAGCCTCTGAAGTTGTTTAGAAAATCCTACAGCATTGCTACCTTCAGCAGTAAAGGTGTGGTACTTTCCGCGAAAATATCCTGTTATGAAGCTCGCGCTTCGTCTCACTTGGAGTGTTGGTGAAAGTTATGAGCACTGCACCTCCGGCAGGAAGTGATGGTCTTCGGGAGTCAATCAAAATATTACAAATGATATATCCAGGTTAGAAGCTGTTGAGTGGCGTGAACAGCGGGGATTGTCCCTCATAGAGAGCAGTTGGCATATGGCAGCCCATTAGTGTTATTCAAAATCGTAACAGCTCTACTAAGTAAACACCGGGAAACTCTTCCCTTGGCAGTAATGTCCGCAATCAAAGGGCATAGATATATTATCCTTGCAAAAATAACCAATGGTGAAGTCAGGAACACTGTTTTATGGAGTAATTCCTTATAATCGGTAATGCAGTGCCTGAGAGGAATGAAAAGGGAAATAGATACTTACATCACACGTCATTAAAAATTGCAGAGTTACAGAACTCACGAGGAATTGCAACTGGCTGAATTGCTGTGCTAGATATTTGGCAAAGATTTAATTGAAATACAATAATTGCGTTTGAAATTGAAGTGTGCCAGACCACGTAGAGTGTATTAGAGAGGCTGCAGGAATTACCGAGAGACTGTGGGATGGAGATGAATTAATAAGAGATTAATATAAGCTATGGCACAGAGAAAGGGCCTTCCACCCAAAATGGTCCATGCCAACCAAAACTAAACCCATTTTCCTGTATTTGACCCATATCTCTATCCATGTGTCTGTCCAATTACCATCTAAATGTCGTCAATGTCTCAACCATTTCATCTGTAGCCCATTCCACATGTGTACCGCCCTCAGTGTTAAAAAAAAGTTGTTTCTCCAGTTGCCATTAATTATTTCACCTGTTAACTTAAACCTATGCCATCTAGTTCTCAATTTCCCAACACTTGGAAAAAATACTGAGTGCATTCTCCCTATCCATAGTTGTCATGATCTTATGCACCTCGATCAAATCACCAATCAAACTCCAACGCTCCAATGGAAATAGTATGTCCGTCCAATCTCTCCCGATAACTCAGTACTTTGAGTCCTGCAACATCTTTGTAAATTTTGTCTGCACTATCCAAGTTAATAGAATATTTCCTACAACAAGACAACAAAAACTGAACACAAGGGTCCAGGCGCGGCCTCATCAACGTCCTGTGGAACTGCAACATTACTTTCCAACGTTTATACCCAATGCCCTGACTGATAAAGTCCAGCATGCCAAAATCCGTATTCACTGTACTTGCGACCTTGTGACTCCACCTTGATAGAACCGTTTACATAAACTGCCTTCTGTTCCACGAGACTCCCTAAGGTCCTACCATTCACCATGAAAGTCCTACCATAATTTGACTCTCCAAAATGCAACACATCACAGTTATGTGTACTGAACTCCCCTTGCCATTTATGGGACTACTTCCCCCACTGATCAAGATGCTGCTGCTATTTTAATGACCTTAATCAATGTCTACAGCACCAACTATTTTAATGTCATTTGCAAACTTACCGATCATGCCTTGCACATTCTCATCCAAATCGTTGAAATAGCTGACAAACTGCAATTGGCGAGCACTGATCCTTGAGGCCCACCACCAGTCACAGCTTTCCAGTCTCACAAGCATCCTAACACCGTTATCCCCTGCTTTCTGTCGTCAAGCGAATTGTATAATCAATTTGCCAGCTCACCCCTGACATTTCAAGGTTCCCAATCTTCATATCAATTTTCCACAGTAAACACAGAGGAGAAATATTCATTGAAAACCTCAACCATCTCCTCCAGTTTCACACACGTGCCTATTTTTGTCCTTGTGGGGTCCTATTCTCGCTAACATGTGATCTAACATTCCTGAGCAGTGTACCACGTGAAGCGTCATCAAATGCCTCTTACAAGTACACTTAGACTACTTCTAACGCGCTGTCCTCAAAATCTTCCAGGCCTCATCACCAAAGAACTCTAACACATTTGAAAGGCATGGTCTCTCATGCTCAAAGCCATGAGGACGACTCCGATTCAAGCCCTGTCTTTTCAAATGTCTGTATATCCTGTCCCTTAGAAACCTCTCCAGCAACTTCTCCAAGACAGATGTAAGGAATACCAGTGTATAATTCCCAGGTTTTTCTTTGCAGCCTTCCGAAATAAGTTCACAGCAATTACTAACCTCCAGTCTTCTGGTACCTCAACCCTGGGTAATGATGAGGCAAGTATCTTGGCCAGGGCCCCCGCATTTTCTTCTCTAGCCTCAGGCAGTATCCTTGGACATATGTGGTCAGGACCAGGAGATTTATCCAACTTTATATATTTTAATAAGTTCATTACTAACAGGGGCGGCACGGTAGCACACTGGTTAGCACTGCTGCTTCACAGCTCCAGGGACCTGGGTTCGATTCCCGGCTTGGGTCACTGTCTGTGTGGAGTTTGCACATTCTCCTCGTGTCTGTGTGGGTTTCCTCCGGGTGCTCCGGTTTCCTCCCACAGTCCAAAGATGTGCGGGTTAGGTTGATTGGCCATGCTAAAATTGCCCCTTAGTGTCCTGAGATGCGTAGATTAGTGGGTAAATATGTAGGGATATGAGAGTAGGACCTGGGTGGGATTGTGGTCGGTGCAGATTCGATGGGCCGAATGGCCTCTTTCTGTACTGTAGGGTTTCTATGATGTCTATGATTACCTTCTCTGTTGTAATGCAAACTGTCCCCAATATATCACCACTGACATTTCAAGGTTCCCAATCTTCATATCCTTTTTCCACAGTAAGCGCAGATGAAAAATATTCTTTGAGAACCCCAACCATCTCCTCCAGTTTCACACACGTGCCCGCTTTTGTCCTTGAGGGGTCCAATTCTCTCTCTAGTTATTAATTTCCCTTTCAAATACTTAAAGAATCCCATTGGATTCAGCTTAATCCTCTCAGCCAAATCTACCTCGTGCCCACTTTTTTCCCTCCTAATTTCCTTCTTGAGAATAACCCTGTACCCCCTGGACACATCCAGGGAATCCATTGATTCTCGGTGCTTGTGCCTGTGCCATGTTTGCTTCATTTTTCTGGTCAAAATCACAATATATCTTGTCATCCAGGGTTCCCAAATCTTGCCAGCCCTGCCCTTTACCCTAACAGGAACATATAGAACCTGAGCTTCCATTCTTCCTCTTTTAAAGGCCTCCCACGTGCCGGAGGTCCCTTTGTATTCAAAAAAGCTACTTCAATCAACGCTTGCAAGCTCCAGTCTAATTCCATCATAATTCACCTTGCAAGACTTTAGAATTGCACCTGTGAGCCAGATTTCTCCCTTTCCATCAATATTATAATACTAATAAAACTTTGGTCACTTGTCCCAACGTGGTCCCCCACCTTTACTTCAGTTGCTTTCCTTGCCCTATTTCCTAAGAGTAGGACAAATTTTGCCATTTCACAAGTAGGACCCGCCATATAGTGCCTGAAGCAACTTTCCTGAACACACTTATGACATTCCACCCCACCTATGCCCGTAAAACGTTGGCAGTCCCACTCTATGTTTAGGGAAATTAAAATCCCCAACTAAGACTGGGAGAAATCGGACCAGCAACATCTGCCAAAAAGTGGGAAGCAGAAGATCTTGCGTCAAGGAGTGGTAAGGCGGAAACACTACATTAGTGTTTCCCTCCCTCTCTCCTCCTCTAACCAAAAAAAGGCCACTGTGAGAAGGTAAAAGTGAAGGTAAGAGTTTTATAAATTTTCTGAAAAAATTTGTTTGGTGCTCAAAATGTCCGTCAGTGGGGTTAAGTGCTCCATGTGTGAGATGTGGGAGAACTATGATGCTTCCAGCGTCTCGGACGACTACATGTGCAAGAAGTGCACCCAATGTTTGCTCCTTACAGACCGCATGGAAAGGTTGGAGGAGCAGTTGGATGCACTTAGGTGCATGAAGGAGGCGGAAAGCGTCATGGATAGGAGCGTGAGGGATATGGTCACACCGAACCTGCAGGCAGATAGATGGGTGACCGCCAGAATGGGCAGGCAGCCAGTGCAGGAATACCCTGTGGTCATCCCCCTCTCGAACAAGTAGAGCGTTTTGGATACTGTTGGGGGATATGGCCTATCAGGGGATAACAGCTGCAGCAGCCAAAGCAGTGGCATCACGGCTGGGTCTGTTGTTAAGCAGAGAGGGACAAAGGGGACTAGAGGAATAGTTATAGGGGACACTCTCGTTAAGGGTGCAGATAGGCGTTTCTGTGGATGTGAAAGAGACTCCAGGATGGTATGTTGCCTCTCTGGTACCAGGGTCCAGGATGTCACTGAACGGACAGAAAGCATTATGAAGGGAGAGGGTGAACAGCCAGAGGTCGTGGTACGTATTGGTACCAAAGAACAGGTGGGAAGAGTGATGTGTTCTTGCAGCAGCAGTTTAGGGAGTGAGGCAGAAAGTTAAAAAACAGGACCTTTCAGATTTTATTCTCAGGATAACTCCCTGCGCCACGTGCTAGTGAGGTTACGAATACGAAGATAGTGCAACTCAATACGTGGCAAAACAACTGGTGTCGGAGGGAGGGTTTCAGATATCTGTACCATTGGGGTGTCTTCCGGGGCAGATGGGCCACGTACACGAAGGACGGGTTGCAGCTAAACTGGAAAGGTACAAATATATTGCCCGGAGTTTCGCTAGTGTTACACGGGTGGATTTAAACCAGTTTGGCAGGGGGGAGGGAACAAAATCAAAGGTGAATTAGCTGAAGGGGAACCAGAGAGAAGGGCCCGTAAGACTCAGAGAAAAAGCAGGCAGGGTGGGGTTGCTAATCAAAGAAGGTCTGGTCGACTGAAGTGCCTTTGTTTCAATGTGAGAAGTGTGACAGGTAAGGCAAATGGACCTAGTACTATTGGATTAGCAGTAGGAACTACGATGCTGTTGACGTTACAGAGAGTTGGTTAAAGGAAGGACAGGGTTGATAGCTTTACATTCCAGCATACAGATGCTTCAGTTGGGATAGATGGGGATGTAAAACGGTTGAAGGAGTTGCACTATTGGTTGAGGAGAATTTCATAGCTGTACTCCGGTAGGACACCTCAGAGGGCTCATAAAGCGAGGCAATATGGGTAGAGCGCAGGAATAGGAAAGGTGTAGTCACAATGTTGGAGTTTACTATAGGCCACCCAATTGCCAGTGGGAGATAGAGAAAAGATATGTCGGCAGATGTTGGCAAGGTGTAAAATTTGTTGTTGCGATGGGAGATTTTAATTTCCCTTGTACCAACTGGGACTCACTTAGTGCCAGGGGCGTGGATTTGGCAGAGTTTGTGAGGAGCATCCAGGAGGGCTTCTTCAAAGATAGACCAACTAGGGAAGGGGTCATATTGGACCTGGTATTGGGGAATGAGCCCGGCCAGGTTGTCAATGTTTCAGTGCGGGAGCAGTTAGGGAACAGTGACCACAATTCAGTAAGCTTTAATGTACTGATGGATGAAGAAAGTGTAGTCCTCAAGTTAAGGAGCTAAATTGGGGGAAGACTAATTACAACAATGTTAGGCTGATATTTGAGGGCAAATCAACATCTAGTATGTGGGAGGCTTTCAAGTGTAATTTGATAGGGATTCAGCACCTGTAATGATGAAGGATAAGTATGGCAGCTTTGGGAATCTTGGATAACTAGAGATATTGTGAGCCTAGTCAAAGAGTAAAAGGAAGCATTGGTCAAAGATTGGAGGCTGGGAAAACATGGAGCAAGTGCGGAATACAAGGAAAGTAGAAAGAAACGAAAGCAAGGAGTAAGGAGGGCTAAAAGGGGTCCCTAAAAGCATTAGCTAGCAGGATTAAGGAAAATTCTGAGGCTTTTTATACATGTATGAAGAGCAAGAGGGTAGCCAAGGAGAGGGTTGGTCCACTCAAGGACAAGGGAGGGAATCTATGCGTGGAGCCAGAGGAAATGGGTGAGGTATTAAATGTGTATTTGCGTCAGTATTCACCAAAGAGAAGGACTTGGTGGATGATTAGTCTGGGAAAGGATGTGCAGATAGTTTGAGTCAAGTTGAAATCAAAAAGGAGGAGGTATTGGGTTACTAGAGAAACATTAAGGTAGACAAGTCCCCAGGGCCTGGTGGGTTATGCCCCAGCATACTGAGAGAGGCAAGGGAGAATATTGTTGGGCCTTGAGATAAATATTTGTATCCTCACTGGCTACAGTGGAGGTCCCAGTGGATTGGAGAATAGCCGATCTTGTTCATTTGTTTAAGAAGGCTAGCAAGGATAATTCAGGTAATTACAGACCGGGGAGCCTGACATCAATGGTAGGGAAATTATTGGATGGGATTCTTCGAGACAGGACTTATTCCCACTGGGAAATGAGTGGACGTATTTGTGGGAGACAACAAGGTTTGGTGAAGGGGAGGTCGTGTCTCACGAACTTGATCGAGTTTTTCGAGGAAGTGACGAAGATGATTGTTGAGGGTAGGGCAGTGGATGTTGGCTACATCGACTTCATTAAGGCCTTTGACAAGGTCCCTCCTGGCAGACTGCTGCAGAAAGTGAAGTTGCATGGGATCGGAGTTGAGCTGGCAAGTTGGACACAAAACTGCCTCGGTCAAAGAAGAGAGAGGGTAGCATTGGAAGGGTGCATTTTTGAATGGAGGGCTGTGACTAGTGGCGTTCCTCAGGGATTAGTGTTGGGTCCTTTGCTGTTTATAATATATGTAAATGATTTGGATGAAAATGTAACTGGTTTAATGAGTAAGTTTGCGGACGACACTCAGACTGGTGGCTGTGTGGACAGCGATGAGGACCATCAGAGGATAGAGCAGTATATATATATCGGTTGGAGACTTGGGCGGAGAGATGGCAGATGGAGTTCAATTCGGAGAAATGTGAGGTAATGCATTTTGGAAGCTCTAATACAGAAAGGAAATATACAGGAAATGGCAGAACCCTTAAGAGTATTGACAAGCAAAAGATTTGTGTGAACAGGTACACAGGTCACTGTCAGTCGCAATGCAGGTTGAGAAGTTAGTCAAGAAGGCACACGGCATGCTTGGCTTCATCGGCCAGGGCGTTGAGTTTAAAAATTGCCAAGTCATGTTGCAGGTTTATAGAAACTTAGTTTGGCCGCACTTGGAATGGAATGTTCAATTCTGGTCGCCACACCAACAGAAGCATGTGGAGGCGTTTGGAAAGGGTGCAGAAAAGATTTACCAGGATGTTGCCTGATATGGAGGGCATTGTGTGTGAGGAGAGGTTGGAGAAACTTGATTTGTTCTCACTGGAACGATAGAGGTTACCTGATAGAAGTCTACCAAATTATGAGAGGCATGGACACAGTGGGTAGTCAGAAGCTTTTCCCCAGGAGTCAATTACTAGGGGGCACAGGTTTAATGTGCGAGGGGCAAGGTTTAAAGGAGATGTCCGACGCAGATTTTCTACACAGAGATTAGTGGGTGCCTTGGAACTCATTGCCGGGGGAGGTAGTGGATGCGAAAACAGTAGTGACTTTTAAGGGGCGTCTTGTCAAAGACATGAATAGGATGAGAATAGAGGAATATGGTACCCGGAATGGTAGGGGTTTTTAGTTAAGTTGGGCAGTATGGTCAGTGCAGGCTTGGAGGGCGGTAATTTGCTGTTATTTTCTTTGTTGTTTGTTCTTTGTTCCAAGACAACCAGATTACTCTTGTAAGTCAACCCAATCTTCCTGCATGTTTGTTCTTCCAATTCCCGTTGAATATTTGGGGGCCAATGGTACAACCCCAGTAAGTTCACCATCCCCTTCTTATTTCTTAGTTCCATTCATAAAGCCTCGCTGGATGTTCCCTCGGTTATTTCACAACAATGAATTATTTGAATACTGCCGTGCTGCTTCCGTTCATTAGAAATGCAGCTCCCCACCTCTCTTTCCTCTAACTTTTTCCTATGTAAAGCAAATATCCACTGGAACATGAAACTGCTATCCTGTTCTTCCATTAGACATGCTTCAGTTATCGCTGTAATATGCCAGTCCCATGTTCCTATCCATGCTCTGAGTGCATGTGCCTGACCTGTTATCCCCAAAGTATTGAAGAGATGCAATTCAATCCAAAAGGTTTTCCGCACTCCTTGCTATATTCCTGCCTATCATATCTATTCTTTTTGCTGTTGCTGAGCACTGCACCTCCTTTCATTTGCCCTTCCTTTGCTTCCCTGCTGCTGAGAATCACACCCCCAACCAATCTTGTTTAAACCCTCCCATGTAGCGCTCGCAAATCTGCAAATCTAATCTTGGAAAGTCGAATGCAGTGTGGCATTTTATTCTAAGTGAAAGGAGATTTCGAGTCGTTAACATACAGAGCAATGTCGGCGCACAGGTCCATATTCCCCTCCAATGACAACACAAGTAGATACAATAATAAAAATGGTACTTAGTGTTTGCCTTCATCGGTCGGGGCATGGAGCCAAAAAAATGAAGTCATTTTGCAGCTTTATGGAATTTCAGTTGGGCTGCATTTGGAATACCGTGCACAGTTCGAATCAGCGCACTGCCAGGAATTTTCCTGGTTTGGATGTTATTTGCTATAAGGAGAGATTGGAACAAATACTATTTGTTTTCACTTGAATGTCGGCGGCTCTGAAGCGCCCGGATAGAAATTTACAAAATTATGAGAAACATGGATACAATTGAAAGTCGGTTCCTTTTTCCCTGGGTCGGGTGGAAATGTCAAATACTAGGGAATGTTTGTTGAAGGGAAAAGGGGGAAATTTTAAAGATGTGAGAGACAAGTTTGTTTTTGTTCAGAAGGTGGAAAAGGCCAGGATTCCGCTGCCAGAGGAGGTGGTAGAAGCAGATGCAATACCAACGTTTAAGAGGCATCCCGAATGATACATGAATAGGCAGGAATAAGAGAGATACAGACACGGAACATTGAAATGTCCTTAGTTTTGAAAGGGGTCATGTGTCAATGCAAGTTTGCTGCGCATGTTTGTGTGCATGTGTGTGCATGTGTGTGTGCGTGTGTAGTGTGTATGTGTGAGCGTGTGTGTGTGTTTGTGTAATATGTTTAATTCAAATTTTCTTCATTTTTTTCACTACAAAATTAACATAACGATATGTTCAATCCCTTTTCCATTCATATTTCCGGGGATTCGGGTTCGAGTCGCTGCTCGAGTCAATGTTTGTTCGGAGTCTGCAACTTCTCCATTTGTCTCAGTGTGTTTCTGCCGGGGTCCCCGTGTTCCTCCCACAGTCCAAAAGACATTCTCCTTCGGCACAATGGCCGTGCTAAATTCCATCAATTCTGTAGATTTTGATATGGAAATGAATACAAATCAAAATGAAAATAAACCAGAGCAATATTCAGAGTTTCATGATGAGGCCACTCGCACCCTCAAGACTGTTTGGCAGTTCAATTGGTTCATGTGTTATAAAAACAACAACCTTCCCTCAATTCGTGACCACGAAATGGTTCCAAGCAGAACCATGTCGCTCTCAGTTTTGAACGTGTCTCATAGAACTGATTCGTTCTGAATTTATTAATAATCCAACCCAACTTTCTTCCTCTTAATCCTTAACATTGTTGCCTCACATTACTCATCTATTTGCTTTCTCCAGGGTAATATATTCCATTGATTCTGACATGAATTCATCTACGTCATCCCGCATGGTAACTCACCTCCTTATCACTGTCATGTCTTATAGCTGGCCAAACACCTGAGATATATCCATCCCTCCATGATTTTATGATAACTCACTGTGGCGAGTTTTCTGGATTGGTTTTTGACATTAACACAATTAGGCATCTAATTGGTTATCGAATACTGGTTATCGCAAAGGTTATCAAATACTGACGAAAAAACGTTGTTTAAAAATCTCTTGGAAAGGGCATTTCAATGTTTCATCCTTTCAGCCAATGGCGGACAGGCGTTCTACTGCTGGAATATTAGAGCCGGAAATCCCTCCATGAACATTTAAAACTCATTGCTCAGTCATCGATTTTTAGATGTTTATTTTTGAACAATATTTTTTCGTCAGTATTCGATAATCTTTGCGATAACCAGGATTATATAAACAATGGTAATCTTACTTATGTTAATGTCAAATACCGACCAGAAAATTCGCCACAGCGAATTGTCATAGAATCATAGAATCTTACAGTGCTGCAGGAGGCCATTATCCCATGGAGGCTGCAACGACCGCAATGGCACCCAGGTCATATCCCCATAACTCCGTGCATTTATGCCAGCTAGTCCCCTGACAGTAAAGGACAATTTAATATAACCATTTCACCAAACCCGCACATCTTTGTACTGTGGGAGGAAAGCGGAGCACACAATCCCACGCATGCACTGGAAGAATGAGCACACTCCAAGCAGATACTGACCTCAGCCGGGAATCGAACAATGCGCTATGAGGCAGCAGTGATAACCACTGTACCACCGTGCCACCCCAGTAAAATACAGACGTCATGTGGGAACGGATTTGAATAATTAGGCAGGAATATAAAGTGCGTTTGAGTGACTGTCTAAAATTCGAACTTGCAGAACCAACAGAGGATTCATTTGAATGTTTTTAGGTGGGAAATTTGGATGCACCGGAACTCGAGGAGGACGTGAAGAGGAGAACTCTGCCTTCTAAAGGAGGATCTGACAAGCCACCTGTGCTACTTGAGTTTGAAATGCTGCGTGGTGAAACTAATCATTAACAGGGGAACAATCAGTTGGCTACAAATGATCCCTTGGCTCCAGAACCGATTCTAAACACTAGCACTCCCTAATCAATGAACACAGAACAAAGCCTTTACTGTACTCCCTCCAAACCCTCCACGTCCTTCTGGTAGAGTGGCGACCTGAATTGAACACGGTTTTCCAAATGTAGCCAAACCAACGTTTTATATAATGCAACAAAATTTGCAAACACTTTTACTCAAAGCCGTGGCTGATAACGGCAAGCATGCCATAAGCTTTCTTCACCACCTTTTCCACATGTGCTGACACATTTAAGGATCTGTGGACCTGTACTCCCAAATCCCTCTCTCTGACTGTGGCACTTATGGTTCTGCCAGTTATTTCATAGATCCCACCTGAACTGGATCTACCAAGATGCATCATCTCGCATTTGTCTGGACATGCCATTCCTTCGTCCAATTTTCCAGCTGAACGATGTCCTGCTGCATTGTCTGAAAATATTTATCACTATCGACAACTCGAACGATCTTAGTATCATCCACAAACTTGCTAATCAGACCAGCTACGTTTTCATCGAAGTCATTTGTCTATAAGATTATGTGGAATGTATGCTGAATAAATTCCAAGTGTCGTTGCTCTAGCAACAATTGCAAAGACAGGGACTCCAGCACCAATGTCAAAAGCCTTGACTCCAGCACCAATTCCAAGACTCATGACTCAATCACCATTTCCAGTGCTCGTGAGCACAGCACTAAAATATCATGTGCACGACTCCTTCACCAAATCCAAGGCCCGTGTCCCAGCCCAAATTCCAAATTTGATGAATCGAAAACCAATTCCAATATTTGGCTGAAATTCTTGGCTGTCTGTTTGTCATGAAGACATTTGATCAGACCCACATCATCATCATCTGCCCGAATATTAAATGTTTCGTTATCTCAGGTAATATGCTTTGATTGTCGTATACTGTGGCTGAATGGAGTACTAATTTTCAATATGTTGAAAGATCCTCAATTGAGCAAACCTGATTTTTGGTTGCAGCTTTTTTTTCACTATGCTGGGATTTCGTTCTGGCCAGTGACCTGGAATTTGTCAAAGGAGAGAAGGTGTCAGATGCAACAGCTAGTTCTTGGCAGGGAATCGTTCTGAACAGGCATTTGGGAGCCAGTGTTCCTGAGCTGGCCATTGGGATGTAAACAATATGCACTTAGTAGGCCGAGAGAGATTATGTCAGGAGTGACCGATGATGATATTGTGGATGGACTTGATTGGCCTAATCGGACGGTACAATTGGGATTCTGGTCACATCATCGGCTCGTTATCAAGGAACATTTAGAGTTTTCACTTGGCGGACGCAAATACCTTGTTCAGAAAGGCAGTGTGAAGAACCCGGGAACCAAGCTCACAAGAGACAACATCAGGAAAGAGAAGCGAACAAATAACTGATTCCATGTGACAACAAAATTCTGGCCAAGCTTTAATTGCAAGTGGAAGTCAAACTTCAGATAAGTGAAGTAACAGATAGTGAGTATTTGGTTCATGTTGTTTAAGTTAGTACAGAATAAAGGAAATTGTGTTGATGTACTTGAAGTCGACATTGTATGGTTATTCGTTACAGAGCTTAAAACACACAGGCTTGGACAACAAATCGAACGACATTGGAACGTTATGCCGCATGCACAGCACAATTCTGAGTTGTTGTTTTGTTCTGTTGGTAAGCCCTCGTGTCGATTTGAGAGGTACATTCAAAATAATGAGTACCTGTGTTGTAGCAATGGGGAAGGATAATATTTTCAGCATGGCGACAACAGATGCAAACGCGAGTTTACTAATTTAAAATCATTCAGATAATGTTGGAGTTACAATGGGGATATACGCCTTGGCTCATAGGCTGCTGATATTTGGAAATTGTCTTTTATCAGATATCCATCGCAACGTTCAAGCTACCACTGGACAGATACCTAAGAATGTCAAATTATTAGGGTGGACGAGAAAAAAACTGAAATGTTAGTCATGGCACGAATCAATTCCAGCCTCCCGGGCTACCTGGATCCACTACAGTTTGCCTAAAGCCACAACATGTCCACAGCAGACACGGCTTCCCTGGCCCTGGACTTAACCTTGGAACACCAAGATAACAAGGACAACTATGTGAGACTCCTATTTATTGACTATAGCTCAGCCTTCAACACTATTATAGCCATGAAGCTCATCTCCAAACTCCGTGGCCTGGGCCTCGGCACCTCCCTCTGTGACTGGACCCTGAAATTCCTAACTCACAGACCACAATCAGTAAAGAGAGGAAGCAACACCTCCTCCACGATCATCCTCAACGCCGGTGCCACACAAGGCTGTGTTCTCAGCCTCCGACTATAAACCTTATGCACCTATGACTTTGCGGCCAAATTCCCCTCCAATTCGATTTTCAAGTTTGCTGACGATGCCACCGTAGTGGGTCGAATCTCAAAAAATGACGAGGCAGTGTACAGGAATGAGACAGAGAATCCGATGAACCAGTACGACAACAAAAATCTCTCCCTCAATGCCAATAAAACGAAGGAGATTGCCAGTGACCTCTGTAAGTGTAAATGAGAACATGCTCCTGTCTACATCATCGGGGGCGAAGTAGAAAGGGTAGAGAGCTTCAAGCTTTTAGGTGTCCAGATCACCAACAACGTGCCTGGTCACCGCATGCCGATACTATAATTAAGAAAGCCCACCAACTCTACTTTCTCAGAAGGCTAAGGAAATTTAGCATGTCAGCTCCGACTCTCATCATTTTTTTACAGATGCAGCATGGAAAGCATTTTTTCTGGTTGTATCACAGCATGATATGGCTCCTGCTCTGCCCAAGACCGCAAAGAACTACAAAAGGTTGTGAATGTAGCCCAATCCATCACGCAAACCAGCCTCCCATCCACTCGGTCTACACTTCCCGCTGCCTTGGCAAAGCAGCCAGCATAATTAAGGACCCTATGCACCCCGGGCATTCTCTCTTCCATCTTCTTCCTTTGCGAACAAGATACAAAAGTCTGAGGTCACGTACCAACCGACTCAAGAACAGCGCCTTCCCTGCTGGTGTCAGACTTTTGACTGGACTTCCCTTGCTTTAAGTTGATCTTTCTCGACGCCCTAGCTCTGACTGTAACACTACAGTTTGCACTCTCTCGTTTCCTCCTCGATGACCGGTATGTTTTGTCTGTATAACGTGCAAGAAACAATACTTTTCACTGTCTGTTCAGACAAGTGGCAATAATAAATCAAATCAAATCAAAGTGATGTTGAATCAAATTGCACACTTCACACCAAGTGCTGGCAACAGAAATCCAGATTAAATCTATCAATTGGAAGAGTGGGTCCGAAAAAAATATATAAACAGAAAATCGCTGCCTCAATGAAGATTTAATATTTGCGTATTTCCCAATGAGATTTTCATAACTGCAAATAGTGAGAGTTTTTGTGACTATTAACAATTTTTTTCTGTCGATGCGTGGTTAAGTGAAGGTTGGGTTTACTTGACTCTGGAACAATTAGCCATTACCTGAGTTCATAAATGACAGCAATGTGTGGGTTCAACCAGACTCATTGATATATGTTTGCAATCCATCTCCATCGCTCCATCCATTTCCCCGCTGTCTCCCGCCTCTCACACATCGAGACACACATTGTGCTCCAACAGCCTGTTATCCCCATACGTATCTATACCACTTCTGCATCTCTTTATCTCTCTCTCTCTGACTGCCTCTTGGCTGCATAATTATCCACATTACCTTTCTGAGGATGTGTATACAATTTGTAAAGTGCGAGGACCTCACTTCAAAATATCTGTGCGGAAACAAATGACCATTTAAATTCTGGGAATTCAAAAGTTTATGACGTGATATCTTAACCAGGAAAAACACAGCAACAAGAAGTGAAATGTGTCAAAGCATCATGAGTTAAACTGTCAGCATAGAAACGTGATCAGGATGTCAGACAATCACGAATTGCAACATGAATTCGCTGTGAAATAAGACCTGGCGCAATGAAACTCCTTCCTAATTAGTACCCCTTGTTTATTTAACCCATGTGTTCTGTGGCCTATAAATTAATCATTACATGACACATGATATCATGGAAACAAATGAACGCAGAAGATAGGAGCAGGCGATTGCCCTTTGAACCTGCTCCACCATTCATTATGATTATGGTGATCATTCAGCTCAAGGGCCTGATCCCAGATTCCTCCCACATAATTTGTGCTCATTCACCTCAAGTGTTATATCGTACTGTGTTTTAGTAAACACTCAAGGGATTGGCTGCATCACATTCTGTGTTAACGAATTCCATAGGCTGACAACTCTCTGGGGTGAAGAACTTTCCCCTCATCTCTTTACTAACCGGACTACCAAGTACCCTCACAGTGTGACCCCTGGATCTAGACACCCCCACCACCGGTACCATTCTGCTGAATCTACTCTGACTAGCCCTGATAGGATTATGTAAGTTTCTGTGAGATCCCACCTCATGCTTCTGAACTCCAGTGAATACAACCCTAACCATTAAAATGTCTCCTCATAAATCAGTTTCACCATGCTCATAGTCAGTCGGGTCAACTTTGTCTACACTTCCCGTAGGACAGCTACATCCTTCCTCAAATAAGGAGACCCAAACTGCACACAATATTCCAGGTGTGGCCTCAATAAACTCCTGAATTAAGACAGCCCTGCTCCTCTACTGGAATCCTTTCGCTATGAAGGCCAACATATAATTTGCCTTTTCTAATGCGTGCTGCACCTGCAGCCTTCAGTGACTGGTTTACAAGCACATCCAGCTCTCGTTGCACATCTTCCTCTCCTAATTTATGGCAATTCGAATAATGACAATTTACCTTCCTTTTTTGGTACCAAAGTGGTAACGTGATATCCACTCTGCAATGATCTGCCCACTCATTCAACTTATCCAAATAACTTTGAAATAACTCTGCATTCTCCTGAAGCACATCCTCCCATCCGGCTTTCAATTGTTTGATCAACATAAAATCTTCAAGACGATTCTCCCTATACATTCGCCACGAGTGCATAAAAAAATTACATGCAATTTTCCATTTACGATTTTCCTTTGGATTATTCGCGTTGGATTTTCTTTACAAAGCCAAAGTTGCTCCAGGAGGCACATACTATTTGCTCATACATTAACGCCCCTGAAGTTTGGCAGAATAATTCTGACTGTTAGACAGTACAACAGTTTATCACTTACTCCCATTTTTAGCACATTGGAATATGTATAACGTCCAGTCTTTTGAACTATTGCCATGTGCGAGAAGGGTTGAACGATTTTGGTCAGTGCCATCACCGTATCACCATTTCTTCTCTCAGCATCACATTCAGGCCGGGTAAATGTTCTGCTTAATAGCTGTTTAACAAGTGCTGGATTGAAAGGGATTAGGTAGACCTGTTTGTTCAGTGACTGCAATGAATCAGAAGCTTCATGAACGCCAAAGTTCACATTGGAGGGTTTCCATGCTCCCCTTACATTTGGTTCCATCTTTTGCGATACCTTCCGTGTCAGCAGGAACAACATTTCCAGCATGAACAGAAAGCAGTGGTCCAGAATCAGGGAGAAGATACAGTAGAATATGAGAGAAAACAGATTTGAATGTTCCAACAATGCATCAGATTGTGAGAACAATGGATTGGGGTGTTACAGAAACTGATCAGAATCGCAGAACAATAGACATTAATGTTATTACAAAGCATTGGAACCTGAAAACAATAGATCGTAATGTTGCAGCAATGGAAAAGTCATTCTACCGGCGCTTCACTGGCTCTCCAGAGATATGGATTGGATGACTTTAGAGTGGCGAATACAATGTGTACTTCAGAGTATTCAAGCAGGATAGTATTCCTTACTGGTTCTGATTGCTGTCCCTTGTAATTTGCTTTATCGAGTCATCACATCTGCAAACCTATATTTAGATTGATTAATGATACTGTTATGTAAATGTTGTAAAGTCCAGCAGAATAAAGATTCGGGCATGATTGAAGTGGATGGAATTCGGGGAAGTGCATTGAGATGCATAGAAAATTGGTTGGCGGAGAGGATAAAAAGTCGAGGAATGAATTGGTGCTTTTCAACTTCGCAGGCAGTCACTGGTGGTGTACCAGTGGTATCGGTGCTTGGACCCCAGCTATACATAATGTATATTAATGATTTGGGCGAGGGAGCAAAATGTAACATCTCAAAACTTGCAGATGATACCAAGTTGGTGGGAGGGTGACGAGAATGCAGACATCCTTCAGAATGATCTGGGCAGGTTGGGTAAGTGGTCAATTCAATTGCAGATGCATTGTGTTTTGGATAAATGTGAACTTATTCACTATGGAAGCAAAAACAAGAAGGCAGATTACTACCTGAATTTCTATAAAATTGGAGAGGGGAGCATGCTGCGGGACCAGTCTGTCCTTGTGCACCAGTTACTGAAGGTAAGGATGCACGTGCAGCAGGCAGTAAAGAAGGCAAATGGTATGTTGGCCTACATTGCAAGAGATTTGGAGTACAGGAGTAGGGATTTGTTGTTGCAAATATATAGGGCCTTGGTGAGGCCACACCTAGAGTGTTCTGCGCAGTTTTGGTCTCCTTTTCTGAGGAAGGATGTCCTTGCTCACAAGGAAGTGCAGCGAAGGCTGACTAGGCTGATTCCAGGGATGGCGGGACTGATGTACGAGGAGATATTGACTGGGTTAGGATTGTTTTTGCGAAAGTTCTGACGAAGAAGTGGGGATCTCGGAGAGACTTATACAATTCTAAACGTACGAGACCGCTTAGATGCATGGATGATGTTCCCGATGATAGGGGAGTCAAGAACCAGGGGTCAGAGTCTGAGGAATCAGGGTCGACCATTGAGGACGCAGGTGAGGAGACATGTTTTCACCCAACGAGTGGTGAGCATGTGGAATAGTTCACCACAGAAGTAGTTGATTGGAAGACATCGCATGTATTCAAGAGGCGGCGAGATATAGCATTTTTTTGCATTCATTCATGGGGCATGGGCGTCGCTGGCTGGCCAGCATTTATTCTCCGTCCCTAGTTGTCCATGGAGAGCACTTGAGAGTCATTCGGAATGATGTGGCTCTTGGAGGCTAGACCGGGTAAGGATGGCAGATTCCCTTCCCTAAAGGACATTAATGAACCCAAGGGATTTTTCTGACAATCGACAATGGTTTCATGGTCATCCACAGACTCTGAATTACAAATATTTTTTATTGAATTCAAATTACACCTGTCACCGTGGCGTTATTCGAACCCAACTCGCCAGAACATAAACTGAGTTCCTGGATTAATAGTCCAGTGATTATACCACTGGGACATTGCCTCCCTATTTAGAGCGAATGGGATCAAATCTTATGGGGAAACAGCCGGATTAGGATATTGAGTTGGACGTTCAGCAATGATTGTAATGAATGGTGGAGCAGGGTCGAAGGGCCAAACGCCCGCCTCCCGGTCCTATACTCTATGTTTCTACAAAAAAAAACAAAGAACAATACAGCACAGGAACAGGCCCTTCGGCCGTCCATGCCCGTGCCGCTCCCTTGTCCAAACTAGACCATTCTTTTGTATCCCTCCATTCCCACTCCGTTCATATGGCGATCGAGATAAGTCTTAAACGGTCCCAGTGTGTCCGCCTCCACCACCTTGCCTGGCAGCGCATTCCAGGCCCCCACCACCCTCTGTGTAAAATATGTCCTCCTGATATCTGTGTTAAACCTCCCCCCCCTTCACCCTGAACCTATGACCCCTCGTGAACGTCACCACCGACCTGGGGAAAAGCTTCCCACCGTTCACCCAATCTATGCCTTTCATAATTTTATACACCTCTATTAAGTCTCCCCTCATCCTCCGTCTTTCCAGGGAGAACAACCCCAGTTTACCCAATCTCTCCTCACAACTAAGCCCCTCCATACCAGGCAACATCCTGGTAAACCTCCACTGGACTCTCTCCAAAGCCTCAAAGTTCTATACATCTGCAACATTAGACCCGAACTTTTATACTCTATGCCCCGTCCTATAAAGGCAAGCATGCCATATGCCTTCTTCACCACCTTCTCCACCTGTGGTGTCACCTTCAAGGATCTGTGGACTTGCACACCCAGGTCCCTCTGCGTATCTACACCCATTATGGTTCTGCCATTTATTGTAAAGTTCCTCCCAACATTATTTCTACCAAAATGCATCACTTCGCATTCATCAGGATTGAACTCCATCTGCCATATCTTTGCCCAAATTTCCAGCCTATCTATATCCTTCTGTAGCTTCTGACAATGCTCATCACTATCTGCAAGTCCTGCCAATTTTGTGTCGTCCGCAAACTTACTGATCACCCCAGTTATACCTTCTTCCAGATCGTTTATTTAAATCAGAAACAGCAGAGGTCCCAATACAGAGCCTTGCGGAACACCACTAGTCACAGGCCTCCAGCCGGAAAAAGACCCTTCCACTACCACCCTCTGTCTTCTGTGACCAAGATGTGGAGATGCCGGCGTTGGACTGGGGTAAACACAGTAAGAAGTTTAACAACACCAGGTTAAAGTCCAAAAGGTTCATTTGGTAGCAAAAGCCACACAAGCTTTCGGAGCTGCAAGCCCCTTCTTCAGGTGAGTGGGAATTCTGTTCACAAACAGAGCATATAAAGACACAACCTCAATTTACATGAATAATGGTTGGAATGCGAATATTTACAACTAATCAAGTCTTTAAGAAACAAAACAATGTGAGTGGAGAGAGCATCAAGACAGGCTAAAAAGATGTGTATTGTCTCCAGACAAGACAGCCAGTGAAACTCTGTGGGGGTTACAATTAGTGTGCCATGAACCCAATATCCCGTTTGAGGCCGTCCTCGTGTGTGCGGAACTTGGCTATCAGTTTCTGCTCAGCGACTCTGCGCCGTCGTGTGTCGCGAAGGCCGCCTTGGAGAACGCTTACCCGAATATCAGAGGCCGAATGCCCGTGACCGCTGAAGTGCTCCCCAACAGGAAGAGAACAGTCTTGCCTGGTGATTGTCGAGCGGTGTTCATTCATCCGTTGTCGCAGCGTCTGCATAGTTTCCCCAATGTACCATGCCTCGGGACATCCTTTCTTGCAGCGTATCAGGTAGACAACGTTGGCCGAGTTGCAAGAGTATGTACCGTGTACCTGGTGGATGGTGTTCTCACGTGAGATGATGGCATCTGTGTCGATGATCCGGCACGTCTTGCAGAGGTTGCTGTGGCAGGGTTGTGTGGTGTCATGGTCACTGTTCTCCTGAAGGCTGGGTAGTTTGCTGCGGGCAATGGTCTGTTTGAGGTTGTGCGGTTGTTTGAAGGCAAGAAGTGGGGGTGTGGGGATGGCCTTGGCGAGATGTTCGTCTTCATCAATGACATGTTGAAGGCTCCGGAGGAGATGCCGTAGCTTCTCCGCTCCGGGGAAGTACTGGACAACGAAGGCTACTCTGTCCACTGTGTCCCGTGTTTGTTTTCTGAGGAGGTCGGTGCGGTTTTTCGCTGTGGCGCGTTGGAACTGTTGATCAATGAGTCGAGCGCCATATCCTGTTCTTATGAGGGCACCTTTCAGCGTCTGGAGGTGTCTGTTGCGATCCTCCTCATCCGAGCAGATCCTGTGTATAGGGAGGGCTTGTCCGTAGGGGATGGCTTCTTTAACGTGTTGAGGGTGGAAGCTGGAGAAGTGGAGCATCGTGAGGTTATCCATGGGCTTGCGGTACAGTGAGGTGCTGAGGTGACCGTCCTTAATGGAGATGCGTGTGTCCAAGTATGCAACCGACCAAGCCAGTTCTACACCCATCTAGCCACCTCCCCCTTTATCCCATGAGATCCAACCTTTTTCACCAGCCTACCATGAGGGACTTTGTCAAACGCTTTACTAATGTCCATATAGGCGACATCCACGGCCCTTCTTTCATCAACCATTCTGGTCACTTCTTCAAAAAACTCCACCAGGTTAGTGAGGCATGACCCCCTCTCACAGAACCATGCTGACTATCGTTAATGAGTTTATTCCTTTCTAAATGCACATACATCCTATCTCTAAGAATCTCCTCCAACAACTTCCCCACCACGGACGTCAAGCTCACCGGCCTATAAATACCTGGGTTATCCTTCCGAACCTTCTTAAATAACGGGAACACATTAGCTATCCTCCAATCGTCTGGGACCTCAGCTGCGTCCAGTGACGAGACAAAGATTTGCGTCAGAGGCCCATCAATTTCATCTCTCGTCTCCCTGTGCAGCCTTGGATAGATTCCATCAGGCCCTGGGGATTTGTCAGTCTTTATATTCTCGAACAAACCTAACACTTCCTCCCTTGTAATGGAGATTTTCTCCAACGGTTCAACAATCCCCTCCGATACACTCCCAGTCAACACATCCCTCTCCTTTGTGAATACCGACGTAAAGTATTCATTTAGGATCTCCCCTACTTCTTTGGGCTCCAAGCATAATTCACAACTTTTGTCCCTGAGAGGCCCGATTTTTTCCCTGACAACCCTTTTGTTCCTAACGTATGACTAAAGTGCGTTGGGATTCTCCTTAATCCTGTCTGCCAAGGACATTTCGTGACCCCTTTTTGCCCTTCTAATTACCCGTTTGAGTTCTTTCCTAGTTTCTTTGTATTCCTCCAGAGCTCCCTCCGTTTTTCGCTGCCGAGACCTAACATACGCCTCTCTTTTCGTTTTGACCAGTCCCTCAATTTCCCTGGTTATCCACGGTTCTCGAATCCTACCCTTCCTATCCTACTTTTTTACATGCACATGCCTGTCCTGTTGCCCGAACAACTGTTCCTTAAAAGACTCCCACATGCCTGATGTGGATTTACCCTCAAAGAGTCTCTCCCAATCAAGAGCTGCCAATTTCTGCCTAATCCCACTAAAGTTAGCCTTCCCCCAATCCAGCATCTTACCCTTGGGACACCACTCATCCTTTTCCATCACGATCCTAAAGCTAACAGATTTGTGGTCACTATTTGCCACATGTTCCCCAACCGAAACTTTGAAGACCTGACCGGTCTCATTCCCCAGTACTAGGTCCAGTATAGCCCCCTCTCTAGTCGGGCTATCTACATATTGTTCCAGAAAATCCTCCTGTACGCATTTTACAAATTCCTCCCCATTCAGAGTCCCAGCTCTCAGTGATTTCCAGTCCATACCAGGGAAATTGAAGTCTCCCACGAAAACAACCCTATTTTTCCTGCACCTATCCAGTATCTGCTGACATATCCGTTTTTCCACTTCCCTTGGGCTGTTGGGGGGCCTGTAGTATACCCCCAACATAGTGACTGCGCCCTTCCTGTTTCTAAGCTGCACCCAGAGTGACTCGTTAGACGACCCCTCTGAATTCTCCTCCCTCTGCACCGCTGTAATATGCTCTCCAACTAACACTGTTACTCCCCCATCTCTTTTGGCCCCTCCTCTGTCTCGCCTAAAACAGTTGTACCCCGGAATATTCAGCTGCCAGACCTGTCCCTCTTTCAACCAAGTCTCTGTCACCGCAACCACATCCAAATTCCTCGTGAGCATTAAGGCCCTAAGTTCGTCTGTCTTACCTGCTACGCTCCTTGCATTGAAGTATAAGCACTCCAGACATCCAGGCCCAGTGAGGTCATCCTCCCCCAGAGTGCTCTCCTTCTTTGCCAGCCTTGTCCCAGCCCCAAGCTCGTCCCCAGCCTCTACACTTGTAGACCTAATATTTAGATCCCCACCCCCCTGCCATACTAGTTTAAACCCCCCGAACTGCACTAGCAACACTCCCAGCTGTGTATCAGTTACGTCTATAATGATGAATCGGGGCCTCAGTATTGATCCTTGTGTCACATCACTGGACACGTGCCTCCATTCACTCGAACAGCCTGCTACCCTTGTTTTATTTACCCATGAGACATGAGCGTCGCTGGCTGGATAGCATTTATTGCCTATCCCTGTTGTCCGAGGCGAGGTCTTTTCAGAGGGCAGTTGAGAGTCAACCACATTTCTGTGGCTCTGGAGTCACATGTAAGCCAGACCAGGTAAGCGCAGGAGACATCCTTCCCTAAATGACAGTAGTGAACCAGATGGGTGTTTCTGATCATCGAGAATGGTTTCATGGTCATGAGCAGATACATAATTCCAGATTTTCTTTATTGAATTTAAATTCCACCATCTGCCGTGGAGGGATTTGAAACCGGGTCCTCAGAACATTAGCTGAGTTTCTGAATTAATGGTTTGGTGACAATTCAACGAGGCCATTGCCTGCTTCCACGATTTTGTCCTATCGTTAAACCAATTTATGAACCATCTACCATCTTTCCCTTAATTTCATGAACGTATTCAATCTCCCAAAAGAGGACATAATCAAATACTTTGCGAAAATCCACATAAGCAACATCAGCTAAACTTCTGTAACCCACACAGTTCATCACTTTTCGGAACTGTTCTCACAGATTTCTTAGTCGTGACCTGCCGCTAATAAAGCCATGAAGAATATCTGTCATAAACCCATGAGTTTCGACGTTTATATTGATACTCTCCTTCAGAAATGTCTCTTACAGTTTCGCTGACACTGCCGTGAGACTCGGCAAATTGGTTTCCTGGTTGGTCTCTGCCACCCTTCTTGAAAATTGGAGAAATATTGCACGTCCACAAGATATCTGGCATTTCCGCCATGGTCAGGGAGGAATTCAATATTTGTATCTGAGCATTGCAATTTCCTACCTCGCCTTCCACTGCTTTTGTGTGTCTGATTGTGTTGATTTGAATTAAATTGATCTGATTTATTATTGTCCATGTATTAGCATACAGCGAAAAGTATTGTTTCTTGCGCCCTCTGCAGACAATGCATACCGTTCATAGAGTAGGAAACGACAGAGTGCGGAATGTAGATTTACAGTCATAACTAGGGTGGAGAGAAAGATCAACTTTGTGCAAGTTAGGTCCATTCAAATCTGATAGCAGCCGGGAACAAGCTGTTCATGAGTCGGTTGTACATGACCTCAGACATTCGTATGTTTATCTGGATGGAAGAATGTGGAACAGTGAATGTCCGGAGTGCAAGCGGTCCTTAGTTCTGCTGGCTAATTTGCTGAAGCAGCGGAAAGGGTGGACATGATTACTGGATGGGATGCTGTTTTGCGTGATCGATTGGGCGACCTTCACGATATTTTATAGTTGCTTGCGGTCTTGGGCAGAGCAGGAGCCATAGCAAGTTGTGATACAACAAGAAAGAATGCTTTCTATGGTGCACCTGTAAAATTTCGTGAGAGTCACAGCTGAAATGAAACATTTCCTTTCTTTTCTGACAATGGTGGGCTTTCTTAACTATGGTGTTGGCAAGGTTGGGCAGAACAGGCTGTTGGTGATCTGGACACTGAAAAGCTTGAACCCTTTCTACTTTGCTCCCGTTGATGTAGACAGCTGTGTGCTTACATCTATGCTTTCTGAAGTCGATGGCAATCTCCTTCGTTGTGTTGACACTGAGGGAGAGATTATTGCCGCCGCAGCAGTTCACCAGATTCTTTATCTGAATCCTCTATTCTGTCTCGGAATTGTCTGAGATTCGACCCACTACATTGGTGTCGTTAACAAACTTGAAAATCGTATTGGAGGGGAATTTGGCCACACAGTCGTAAGAGTATCAGAAGTATCGTAGGGGCTGAGAACTCAGGCTTTTGCGACACTGATGTTGAGGATAATCGTGGAGGAGGTGTTGTTGCCTATCCTTACTGATTTGAGTCTGTGGGTTGAGGATTTCAGGACCAGTCACAGAGAAAGGAGCTGAGGCCCAGACCAGGGAGTTGAGAGACGAGTTTCGCAGGACAAATGGTGTTGAAGGCCCTGCTGCAGTCAATAAATAGGAATCAGTCAAAGGTGTCTGAAGTCGGTAAAAATACCTCTGAGGCTAGTCTGAGTCAAAAAACAGTAAGGCTTTTTTCTCGCAAGCCTGCGGGAGGACTTGACCCCTTGAAAGCGGAAGCCAAAATTCTCTCTGAACACAGAAAAATGGGGATATATGTACATTATGTCTCCCAGCACCAGTCACGACGCTGGTCTGGCCATGAGTCAAACCCCAGACCAGTCACGACTCAGAAATGCAATTTACAACTGCTGGTCACGAAGCAAGCTTCCAGACCAACTACAAAAAATACATTGATAGCTTCTTGACCATAAACCAGTGTACCTGGCATCCTCAGCACACGAAACGCAGGTCTTCTGTTTTCTGGTCTTCCAGCGGTTCCCCTGTGAAGTTCCGATGCTCTGCCAGCTGCCTCAACAGGAGTTGCTCTTCAAACGGCTGATATCGCGCTCCACACCATGGAATCGCCTGTCTTCTGCAAACCACACGCAAACTTGTAGGAAAGGTAAGACTTCACAAACACACTCACATTTACATTGACTATCTATTGTAATAAGAATAAAAGTTAACTTGTATTAATGTCAGAAGCAGTACAAATAAGAATAACTTTATTCATGTCAAAAACAGTATAAACCTGAGGAGATTAGCCACAATGAAGGGTTATGCTTGTGACACATTCTAAGTACAAAGTTCAACCTTTTAGGTACAAAATACATTAAAACCCTGAGGTACAAAATACATTGAGTACAAAAAACTTTAACCCTTTCCCTTCTTCAGTGTCTCTGCTTTCTAAGTGCTCCAGGGTTGACTGCAGGGCCAGGGAGATGGCGTCTGATGTGAACATTTGCGGCGGTAGACGAACTGTAGTGGGCCCAGGCAGTCCGGGTGGCTGTAATTGATTGGTGCCATGACTAGCCTTTCGAAACGTTTTATAATGATGCATGTCAAAGCCAGCGCACTTTAGTCACTAAGGCACGCTGCTTTGCTTCTCTTTGGTACTGGGATGATGGTCGTCTTCTTGAGAAGATAGGAACCTCTGATTGTTGAAGAGAGCGGTGGCTGATATCCGTGAATACCCCCGCCAGCTGGTCTGCACAGCATCTGAGTGCTCGTCCAGATACCCCATCCATTCGAATCGCTTTCCGTGGTTTGACCTTCGAGAAAGCTGCTCTGATATTATTGGGGTGTAGAATGGACTGCCTGCTGTGATCGTGGATTCGGACACTTTAGGAACTTTCAAGCGGTTATTGGATAGGCACATGGAGCACACCTGAATGATAGGGAGTGGGATAGCTTGATCTTGGTTTCGGACAAAGTTCGGCACAACATCGAGTGCCGAAGTGCCTGTACTGTGCTGTACTGTTCTATGTTCTACGTTCTATGTTCTATGTTAAATGACATCTGCAATGATGACCTCAGGAACAGGTTTATCTGAGGCCTCCATGGTGGAAGAGATGGTCTCGCTGGCCTCTTGCTCAAAACTGGATTCGAATGCATTGAGCTAATCAGGGAGGGGTGCTTTGGAGCCGGCGATTTTACATGCCTTCATCCTGTAGCCTGTTATGTCTTACTGACTTTGCCATAGTGTGTGCCTAGCCTGGGACTCAAGCTTGTTCTGGCATTGTCTTTTGACATCTTTGATGGTCCTTGTTAGATCGTATGTGGCTTTATTTTATAGGTCAGCGTCGTCTGACTTGAACGCCTCAGACCCAGACTTCAGCAAGCAGTGGATTTCTCTGTTCGTCAATGGCTTTCCGATTGTGAAACACGTGGATTTGCTTCTTTGACACACAGTCTTCTACATACTTTTCAATTATGTCAGTTACTATAGTGGCGCACTCGTTCAGGCTGCTCGAAGAGTTTTAAAATACTGACCATTCCATTGACTCCAAGAAGTCCCGAAGGAGATCATCCGATTCCTCAAACCAATATTGCACAACATTCTTTGATGGATTCTCCCGCTTCAGTTTTTTTTTGCAAGCGGGGAGCAGGAACACAGCCTTGTGGGCTGATTTTCCAAAGTATGGGCGGTGATAGAGCGGTATGCACTTTTGATATTTGTGTCGCTGTACTTTAGGATGCTTGCGCCTCAGGTGGAACATGAGGTAACTTGGAAGTACGCTTTTGATTTTGGCCTGATCTAAGTCCCCGGCAATGAAAAACAAGACCTCGGAAGTTTTGTCTCAAGACTATTTGTAGTGGTGTATATTTCGTCCAGCGTGATCTTCACGTCCGCATGGAATAGGATGTAGAAAGCCGTCAGGATAACGGAGGTGAACTCCTGCAGAATGAAATGGGGGCGGCATTTAGCTTTAGGCATTGTAGGTCAGGGGAGAAGGAACTTGCCAGCTACGTCACAACACCACGAGGTGTTGCTTTGGAGCAGACTCACCTCCCCTAGCCTTGCCTGAGTCGGCTGTAGGGTTTATTCGGTGGACTGAGAAGGTTTCTGTTTGACAGGCACAGTGCGGTGAAGCAGGAATGAGCCAAGTCTCTCTGACACAGAGCACACAGCAGTCCCTCAGTTCTCTTGAGAAAATGAGCCTGGATTTATGTTCATCGAGCTTGATTTCCAGAGATCAAACATGTGCGTGGAGTAAACTGGAGAGGGGGGGCCTTGGGATGACGTTCTTTCACTCTTACCTGCAGGCCTGCATGATTTCCACGCTTCCTGAAGTGACAGTAGGATGCAGCGTTAAGGGTATAATTGTGTCCAATTAAAATCTTCAATCTGTTCGGTGTGTGGATGGAGGATTTCCTGCTTTCCCTGCCGTTCCTGCGTCACTAGATGGATCTGCGCGGTCGGGCGTTTGGGTGACAGTCAGGCTGTGGCTTGACTTTGCCGGTCGGTGGATGTCAAAAACACGCTCCGGCATGGACGGGTCGAAGTCCGGTAAGTGAATGACTCCTCTGGGGATGTGGTCTTGGATGAGCGGGTGGCTTCTTCTGTGTCTCGGTGTCGGTGACAGTTCGATCAGTGTATTCGTTCAGCGTCGGGGATCTACAGACCTGCAGATGAAATTAAAAGAGCAGTATTAGTGATTGTTAGGTTGTGGCAGTTGATTTTTAATGGTGTGGGGCGATTGTAGAACGGGGGATGGAGGGATGGTTTGGGGCCAGCAGGAGGTCGCAACTCTCCGTATCCCGAGGAGGCAGGTCTGGTCGTTGGAGACGAGCAGAGTGGAGCTCCCGGCTTCGGTGGCGTACCCTGGTATCTGAGTGCCAGGCTCCCTCGGAGCCAGGGCCTTCTCTCTCAGGCACAGCCAAGCAGACTCCCAGAGACATAGAAAATCCAGCTCCCAACCCCTATGACCCCGAGAGCTGCGACCTCCTGCAGGCCCCTTCACTCCCCACTTCTACAATCGCCCCACGCTCCGAAAAATCAACTCCCACATTCTAACAATCACTGACACGGCGCTTTAAAATTCAATTACAGGTCCAGACGTCCTCCGACCTCCGAGGGAATACCCCGATGTGGCCGTGGCATAGCCGATCCCAACACACGAACCCGGCCATTTGCTCATTCGGGGGAAGGTGTTGCACTGACTGAGGGGAGAGGACAATGCCTTGACTGACTCGAGCAGAATGGCTGTAGGGCGAAGCATTCGCTGAGGCCAGTGAGATGGAGACACTAAGATGAGTGGGCTATGGTGATTATGTGTAGTGGACTATAGTAATTTTGGGGAGAACAATGTAGTGTTTGAGGGGATTAGAATGCATTGTCTGTCATGAGAATATTGTATGGCAGAGGGAGCGAGAGGGGATGAATTGCCCAATGCTCCTATTTGTTATGTTCTCAGTGCCTGAGCAGAGTGACATAAAGTTACTCAGTGGTGAGGAACCCTTCTTAGTGACTGAGTTGAGCGGGTTGAAGTGAATGTGATGAATGGGCTGTAGTGACTGACTGAAGTAAGATGTGGTGTCGAAGGGGAGTTCATTCTCGTTATTGCGCGAAGTGGGATGTACTGACTGAAGGGAGTGGGATATAGTGACTCCTCGTACTGTGAATTATTCACTTATTAGTATTATTTATTAATTAGTAACTACGGGAAGTCCGGTGTCGTGACTGAGGGGAGTGGGGTGTAGTCACTGAGGGGAGTAGGATGTCGTGATTGAGGGGAGTGGACTGTCGTGACTGAGGAGTTTTCAATGTAGTGCCTGAGGGGATTGGGGTTTCGTGATTGAACGTGGTAGAATATGATGACAGGGGAATGGGGTGTCGTGACTGGGGGAGTGGAATGTAGTGAATGAGTGGAGTGGGATGTAGTGACTGACGGAAGTGGGATGTCATGACAGAGGGGAGTGGGGTTTCGAATCTGGAGGAGTGGAATGTAGTGAATGAGGGGAATGGGATGTCGCGATTGAGGGAAGTGGGATGCAGTGAATGCGGGGAATGGAATGCAATGACTGAAGGTGGTGGAATGTAGTGACTGAGGCGAGGGGGCGTGGACTTGGGGCCGATGTTTAAATTGGTAGTAAAAACTCGTTCGAGAAGGCACGATCTCAGGATAAAGAGACGATCCTTTAGAACAGAGATGAAGAGGAATTTCTTCAGACAGAGTGTGGTGAATCGGTGCAACTCTTTGCCGCAGAAGGCTGTGGTGGCCAAGTCATTGAGTGTCCTTGAGACAGAGATAGGGAGGTTGCTGATTAATAAGGGAATCAGGAGTTATGGGAAAAAAAGCAGGAGAAAGGGGATGAGAAAAATATCAGCCATGATTGAATGGTGGAGCCGACTCGATGGGCTGCGTGGCCTAATTCTGCTCCTATGTCTTATTGTCTGATGGTCTTATGAGATGTACTGACTGGGCTGAATGTGATATCGTGACAATTGGAATGGGATGTCGTGAGTGAGTGAATGGGATGTAGTGAATGAGGGGAGTGTGATGGAGTGACTGAGGAGAGTCGGATGCTGTCACCGAGGGGAGGGTAATGTAGTGACTGAACTGATTAGGATGTAGTGATTGTGTAGAGTGGGAATTAGTGACTGAGCTGAGTGCGATGTCGTGAATGAGGGACGTGGGGTTCAGTGACTGACAGAAGCGATATTTCGTGACTGAAGGGATTGAAATGTGTTGAATGAGTGCAATGGTGTGTAGTGAATGAGCGTAGTGTGTGAAGTGACTGAGGGGAGTGGGGTGCAGTGACTAAGGGGAGTGAGGTTGAGTGACTCAGGGATGTGGGGTGTTGTGACTGATGGGAATGGGATGTAGTGACGAGGAGAGTGGGAAGCAGTGACTAAGTGGAATATGTTTTAATGACTGAGGGGTGTGGAAAGTAATGACTGAGGGGAGAGGGATTTAGTGACTGAGGGGAGTGGGACGTTGTGACTGAGGTGAGTGTGATGTGACTGAGGGGAGTGGGATGTAGTGACGGAGGGGAGTGGTGTGCAGTAAATGAGGGAAGTGCGGTATAGTGGCTGAGGGGTGTGCGATGTCTTCAATTAGGGAAGTAGAACATATGACTGGGGAATGGCATGTAGTCACTGAGGGAAGTGGGGTACATGACTGAGGGGAATGGACTGTAGGGACTGAGGAGATTGTGGTGTAGTGATGAAGGGGAATGGGATGCAGTGACTCAGGGGATTGCGGTGTATGGTTTGAGGGGAGTGTGGTGTAGTGACTGAGGGGTGTGGGATGCGGTGACCGAGGGGAGACGGGTGTAGTGAGTGAGGGGAGTGGGATGTCGTGACTGAGGGGAGTGGCATGCAGTGTCTGAGCGGAGTTTAATGTGAGTAATTGGAGTGGGATGTAGTGACTGAGGGGAGCGGGATGTGGGGACTGAGCGGAGTGGTGTGTAGTGACTGAAGGAAGTGGGGTATAGTCAATGAGGGGAGTGCGATGTCGTCACTTCGGGAAGTGGGGTATGTGACTGGGTAGTGGAATGTAGTGACTGAGGGAATTGGTGTATATGACTGAGGGGAGTGTGGTGCAGTGATTGAGGTGAGTGTGGTGCAGTGATTGCGGGGAATGGAATGTAGGGACTGCGGGGAGTGGAGTGTAGTGATTAAGGGGAGTGTGATTAAGTGACTGAGGGGACTGGGGTATAGTGAATAAGGGAAGTGAGATATAGTGAATCAGGGGAGTGTGCGTAATGACTGACGGGACTGGGGTGTAGTGACTGAGGGAACTGCCATGTAGTGAATGAGTGAACTGGAATATTCTGACTAAGGGAATTATTTTATCCCGATTGAGGGTAGTGGAATGTGACTGTGGGACGTTGGGTGTAGTAAGTGAGGAGAGTGGGATGTAGTCACTGAGGCGAGTGGGGCGCAGTGGCAGTGGGGAGTGGGATGTAATCACTGAGATGAGTGGGCTGTAGTGACTGAGGGGAGTGTGACGTAGACACTGAGGTGAGTGGGATAGAGGGACTGAGGGGAACGGGTGTACAACTGGGGTGAGTGGGGGGTATTGACTGAGGAGAGTGTGATGTTGTGACTGATGTGAGTGTCATGTTGTAGCTGGGCGGAGTGGAATGTAGTGACTGAGCGGAGTGTAACGTAGAAACTGAGCGGAGAGGAATGACCGTAATTACGAGGAGTGTAATGTTGTGACTGAGGGGAATGTGGTGTAGTGACTGCGAGGGGTGTTGTGTCGTGACTGAGGAAAGTGGGGTAAATGGCTGAGGGGGGTGGGATATCGTGACTGCGGTGAGTGGGCTGGAGTAACTGTGGGGAGTGTGATGTCGTGACTGAGGGGAGTGGGG
Organism: Mustelus asterias; assembly: GCF_964213995.1. NCBI lineage: Eukaryota > Metazoa > Chordata > Chondrichthyes > Carcharhiniformes > Triakidae > Mustelus > Mustelus asterias. Next base: position 395,998 of record NW_027590114.1, read on the forward strand.
TTTAGTGACTGAGGGGAGTGGGGTGTAGTGACTGACCGCAGTGAAGCATAGTGACTGAGGGGAGTGGGGTCTAGTGGCTGAGGGCAGTGGGGTTTGGTGACTGAGGGCAGTGCGGTGTATTGACTGAGGGGAGTGGGGTGTCGTGACTGAGGGGAGTGGAAGTGGAATGTAGTGATTGAGGGGAGTGGCGTTTAGTGACTGAGGGGAGTGGCGTTTAGTGACTGAGGGGAGTGGGTGTAGTGACTGAGGGCAGTGGGGTGTAGTGACTGAGGGGAGTGGAATGTAGTGACGTAGTTAAATGGGTTAAAGTGACAGACGTGACTCAAATTGATCTACTTTACCAAATACGTCATTCCATGCATCATCAACACGAATTTATTGCTACTGCCGGATGTACATGTCACTGCACAGCATTAACTCTCTTTTATTAAAAAAACGTTTTATCACTCAATTCCCAACTCAGCGCTCACTGACCCGTGTGCTGACCACACAGAAGGCCTGGAGGAGCATCGGTTGAAGAAAGTCTTCTGTCCAGATCAAGTGTGATTGGAATCTGGAATCGGATGATGCAGACTTAAAACGTAACGTAAATTGCATAACACAAATGAGCTCGTCTGACTCGAGAGAAAGAGTTTCTGTTCAAGGAGGAGAGTAAGGGAGATAAGTGGAAGAAAGTTGTGTGTTGTTTATGCTCCTGTACTAGAAATCCAGATATTTGAGATATACTGTCTTACCTTCTTCATTGGGACGAGTAAACGCAGTTCTCCTGCAGGACTGCTCCCTTTCTGAATTCCCGCAATTGCTTTGCCTTTGGAAACAATGGCCGAACACTCTACTACCCCATGCCTCCTTCACTATCTCCTTATAGCCTCTATTTTCTCCGTTTCCAATGTGGCCCACGTCCTCTACACTTTATGTTGTGGACTGTACCAAATCCGCTCTCGCTCTGAGAGATCATCAGCTCCTTTCTAAAGTTGGAAATCTCCCAGTCCCTGTCCCACCTTGGCCATTTACTGCACATTCAGCACTTTGGAACCTGGCAACTCCTGATTTCGCACTCGATTCTCCACTCTGAACAGCTGCTGGTTTCGACTTAATTTACGGCATTTCCAGCTAGTTTCTCTTTGCCCAAATTCCATTTGGAACCTGTCCATGTCTCACCTCCTTTTGGAACACCTGTCCCATCACCATTTGTCACTGTTCCCTGTTCTCGATGGATGGTAGTACTCTTCTGTCGCTTCTCACTCTCATGACGTGAGCCTCTGGAACCCTTCCTGCTCTTTCTCCATTTTGAATTCTTACGTTTCTTCTTTATTTCCACGCCTACTTTGGTCGCTCACTGCTTCCTCTCCCCGTTCAGACAGGTTTTGTTCATGGGCATCACATGATCAGGTCCCTTTCAAACCTCTCCAAATCCATACCCACTTCGGGAGTTCTGCATGTTCAGGTTTCCAGTTAACTCAATTCACGTCCTGTTCTTTTTGACCACTCCCTGTCCATTCCCTGCCCCATCTTCCGTTTGGGACTCAAGGCTGGCAGACTGTTCTTCGCAGCAAGATGTGTCCCCTCTCTGAATAGAAATAAATAACAGATTTCAATCCTGTGTCGGAAACTTTGCCTGTCCCTTTCTCACATAAAGACATTCACTTTCCTAGTTTCCAGGTCCAATCTGCATTTTAAACTTGTTCCTGTACTTTCTCCAGCTCTGAACTTCCTTTCCAATCTCTCCAATGGCTAGGGTTGACTGAGTTTGCTTTCGCTCTTAAGGAGATCTCTTTCCTATATGTTATTTCGATCCGCAATGCTGCAGGTATCACAAGCGTTAATTGAAACCAATCGTATGTAAGCCTTTAAAGCGAGAGGATTCGAGTAGGGATGACTTGACGCTATTATGCAGGGCCTTGGTAAGGCCGTAACTGCAATATTACGTGCAGTTCGGATTTCGTTAGACACTTAAGGATGTTATTGCCAGAAAGCGAGTGCAGAGTCGGTTTACCAGAGTGATTCCTGGGATTTTGGGACTGACATATGAAGAGAATGAGAGGATTACAGTCGCTCGTTGTCTGACTGGGCCGTGAGTGAGCGGATGATGCTATCTGTTGGCATATTTTGCTTTCCATCAGCAGTCGGAACCATCTGATTGCGTGAGTCTCCGACCAATTGTCTTAAGCGGATATTGCACCGCAAACTTGATCTCCTCTCTGAACGTGGAATGTGTCACCCCGTAAACAGATGTGTTTGTGCAGCAGTTTAAATTAATTAGCATAAATCCGACATTTTGCAATTAATAGGCAGATACGGTGATGGAATGTATTCCTATAATTTTAACATATATAAAGTCTAGCACATGGACGGACCAAAGGAGAATGAAGGTGCCGGATATACTAAAGAGTAGAATCATAGACTTTCTTCTGCTCTCCATCTCTAGAACACTCTGTCTCCCCGCGTTATTCTGACCTCGCAGTCCCTTACGGATTCGACTGGTTATTAACATGTGGCTAACAGTTCGAACGTTTCGAAGAAGAATTAAACCAAATGGGATCAATGTGGTTAAAACACGATCGAACCATAAAAATGCAATCCATCCAAGCTCAGTGAAAAGGCTTCCCTTGCTTGAAAACCCCAGGGCACATTCTGGAATATGAATACATGCTGCTGTGTAAATTCGAAAGGTACATTTTTCAAACAGTTCAGCATACCTGTTGTTGCCAGAACCACAGCAGCAATTTTCTCAGTGCAATATTTTGTTTTCTGCTTTGAGCAACAAATTGCAGCAAATCGATCGAAGGCAAACGCGACATGGAACCAGACAGAGCAATCCCTTGTTACAACGATCAGGACAATGTGAATGCTACACACAGGGGTGGTGTACAGGAAAGTTACTCGGAAGTAATAATGATTCATGTTGTTCATTATGAGAACAACGATTACCACCAGTGGATCCGCCGATGCCATGACCACCAAATAGTGCGTGGTGCAGTTGGAGAGGCCACATTTTCTGCGAGACAACATAATAATTCCGACTAAATTAACTGTAAAGAGCAGAATGGAGGAAATATTCAGAATTACTGATTCAATATTCTCCTAACCTTTCCTCAACAAACAGGGAATATTTTCGCGGCAAACGGTTTGTATGGTCCATACCTTATCTTGAAATAAAAAACTGAATCCCGGTAAAAACCCATCTACATTCCATGCCATTTCCAGGTAAGCTGGAATCGCTGCAGTACAGAAGGAGGCCATTCGTCCTATCAAATCTGGACTGACCGCAATCCCACCCAGGCCCTATTACCGTAACCCCACATCTTTGTCCTGTTCATCCCCCTGATACAACCGTCAATTTTACATGGCCAATCAGCCAAACCCCGTCATCTTTGGATTGTGTGAATCATTATTACTTCCGAGTAACTTTCCTGTACACCACCCCTGAGGAAACCGGAGCAAAAACCACGCAGACACGGGAGACTGTGCAAACTCCACACAGACAGCAAGCCAAGGCCGGTTTTGAACCTGTGTCCCTGATACAGTGAGGCAGCAGTGCTAACCACAGTGCCACCACGCCGCCCTTTGCACTGGGATCCGACATACTGCCACCCCCAGGAGTTGTTTGGTTTTGTAAATATTTTAATAAGAAGGGCATATGGCTAATTTGTTTGTCTTTGAACGGCCTCTTGTCTCTAGAGCCATTCACAAACTTCCGGAGGACATTCAAGAGTGGCATCAGAATATCCCCCCACCCAATTACAAGAAACCTATTGGGGTTTGGACTCTTATTGCGACTCGACGTTTTGAACACACATCACGTTTATTGTAATCCCCATAGATTGGCCAACGCATCGTGAATTCAGATCTCTGACCATGATAAAGTTACTGACACAGAGCAAGACAAACTTTCCGCAACAATCATCATTCAACACGTTCAGATATTCCCAACGGGTGCATCTCCAATGAATAGGCCTTCTCCAGAGTTGGAGCCTGCAGAGAAAAGTGCCCTTTTCCCCAAAACACCAGTGCCAGCTTTAGGAACATCGTAAACATTCCAAATCTCGCCATGATTGATTCTGTTCATTACCTGAAACATGCATAATAGGGGAAACGTGCTCTGACACCGCCCAAACGTTTATAGAATCCACGTGTCTGATCTTGCTAAGCTGGGTTACATTTCTCCATGAAATCGACAAAACAGAATTTAAGCTCGAGTAAAACTGAGTTGCACTCAATATCAGACCTCATGCCCTGTCAAAAATCCCTGAAGATGTACGTGGGGCGCACTGCAGAACAGGCATCTCAAATGAATTGGAAGCTCCTCGATTCTGGACCAGTTGATATCTTTGAATCGGAACAATTGGCAGAATTCCAACAGAAATGTGCAGAGATGTATATCAGAAAGAATGCGCATGAAAACAATTTGAATTTATACCCGAGTGTTACTGCATTATCTGTAATGCCTTAATCAGGACGGGGACATTTACATATTCGGAGAGATGAACAAAAGCTAGAAGGTCATCAAATTGTAGTACCCCAGAGTTGTCGAAGGGCGGTTTTGAAGGTGACACATGAGGGTCCAATATGAGGCCATTTAGGAGTCAAGTAGACTCAAGCAAATATAAAGAATACAATTAAACTGATTTGGAATGCATATGGATGTGTTTGTATTTTGTCACGTGGCAGGGAACAGGAAAACCTCAAGCAGTAACCAAAGCAGCACGCTTAATACACAATCTGGAATATGATGATCCTTTCAGTTTTGCCATTGCCAATGGTGCAAGGAGATATAACAATATGTGATGTATTTTAGCTCAAAGTAAAATGTAAAAAAAATCGAGCAAATTAATCAAAATAACAGAATTGAATAAACGGCGTCATACACGGATTATTAAAAGAAATAACGGATCTCCCATCCTGCATAAACACAGCATGACGAGAACCAGCGGCACACGCAGCAAGCAAGGAGGCATTCGAACATATAATGTTCCACTCGTGCCGCCAAGCACAGCTTGTAGTCCACAAAAGATGCAGCATTGTGGTCGCTGATGCTTGTTCTGTCAGTGGGACATATCTTTTGTGGAATAAATTGAGAATTCAAAGAGACTCGGAATTGCAAGGAGCGGTACATTTGCAACTGAGCAATTACAGCCAAACGCACAAATACTACAAGGTATGTGCCTTAAGCAAATTGCATCACTGACTACTTTTCTACAGAAACGTGACTTATCACTGGATCAAACACACACCAATTGCAGAAATTCAATTCTTATTTTCACTTACCAGGTAAGCCTATAACTGCCAGAAATGTGTAAAATATTCTGTTCACCATTTCAATTGATTCCATTATTTTCAGTATGAAGAGGTTTGTACTTCGTACAACACGAAACTGCTTTGTAGCACAGACTGAGCTGACACATTGTTCAATCCATTTATTTATAACCACATGAGCAACGTTGGGAGATTGCAGTTTCAACATCGCACATTTGTTTTCGAGAAAGTAAACTGAAAGACGATGTTAATAAAAAAAATCAGCTCCTTCATGAAAGAGATTCAGAATGTCATAAGTGGGGTGGTTGCTAATCAATGGGCAACATTCAACCACGTTCATTCTTCCTGACACACATAAGCAGTCCATGGCCGAATGAAGCAAGACCTGGGTACTATCCAGGATTTCGGTGAAAAATTACACGGTCTGAACGGTAGCACAGGGGTTACCAATGCTGCCTCACAGTGCCAGGTACCGGGTTAACGTGCTGGTCAGGGTTAACGTGTAGCTGCAGTCGGCACTGAGGAAGGCAAATGCAAATTTAGCATTCATGGTGAGAGGGCTGACATACAAGCGCAGGGATGCACTTCTGAGATTGTATAAGGCGCTGGTCAGACCCCATTTGGAGAATTGTGAGCAGTTTTGGGTCCCGTATCTAAGGAATAATCTTCTGGCCTTCGAAAGGTTCCAGGGGAGGCTCACGAGTATGGTCCCTGGAATGGAGAGATTGTCGTTCAAGGAATGGCTGAGGACTCTGCGTCTGTATTCGTTGGAGTTCAGATGGATGAGGAGAGATCTTCTTGAAACTGACAGGATACTGCGATGCCTGGATAGAGTGGAAGTGGAGAGGATGTGTCCACTCGTAAGAAAAACTAGAACCAGAGGGAAAAACATCAGGCCAAAGGATCAATCCTATAAAACAGAGCTGAGGAGGATTTCTTTCAGCCAGAGCGTGAAGAATATGTGGGTCTATTTGACGCAGAAGGCCGTGGAGGCCAGGTCATTGAGTGTCTTTAAGACATTGCGAGATAGGTTCTTGATTAATAAGAGGATCAGTGGTTATGGAGGAAAGGCAGGCTAATAAGGATGAAAATAATATCAGCCATGAATGAATGGTAGAGCAGACTCGATGGGCTGAGTGGCCTAATTGTGCTTGATTGTCTTATAGTCATATGTTTTTATGGGTTCAATTCCCGGCTTGAGTCACTCAATGTGTGGAATCTGCACGTTCTTGCCGTGAGTGTGTGCGCTCCCTCTGGGTGCTCCGGTTTCCTCCCACATTGTGAGAGACGTGCTTGTTAGGCAAATTGACCCAAGCAATTGCGGGGCTGTGGTGGCAAGCGGAATTTCAAGTTAGTTTCATTGCAGTGTTAATGTAATTCTTATTTTTGACGAATAGATAAACTTTAACGTTACCACCCTGGTTAGACAGGTGTCAAGCAATGAACTTTTCAAACAGAGACAACCGAGCCCATTATATTGAATGGCACTGCCATTCCACCACAGACATATATGTGGTTGTTGCAATTGACCAAAGACTGAGTTGGCCACTGGTACTACCGGGATGTGAGGAATGTGCTGTTTCACCGGTCCACTACTCCACAGGGCGCTTCAAATGTGGAAATTTCTGATTCCATCACCAATTGTCTGTCTTTGTCACTGTTATACAGAACAAAAGAAAGTTTCACCAAGCTTCCGGAAATTAAAACAACTAATTACTGTGGCATCAAGCTGGTCTTGTTGATTAGAAAGGCAACGCTTTCTAACATACATCAGAAAATATGAATGCGTACAATTTGTTCCAGCAATGTTCCCTATGTCACACTCAAACACAAGGACATACAAGAATTGTGCCAGCGTTGCAATGATAGTGGGTCAAATGAAGAGAAGGAGGGTGGTACCTCGGAAACGGTGTCTGACTAATATCCCTGATCACGCAAGGTGAACCACTCTTTCATTTTTAACTTGTTTTTCGGACTGACAGCTGTAGCATTTGCAACCTCACAATGCCAGCATGTCGGAAACAGTTTCAGCAAAATTGCATTAACTTCGAGTTGCGCACTGGATCTGGAACTCAGAACGGTTGTGTTTTCTTTCCGCTTCCCTTTTCCAACAAGTAAAAAGATGCGTCATTAATACAATTTTGCATGTTCGTTTTTCTTCATGAAAGCCATGAACTACCATTGCCCAGAGTCCCGAAGGATCAAAAGGGTCACAGCGTCTTCAAAATTGTTTGCTCACACATTCTTTTAAAAAATGCTGAACTTACAAGTGTGACGTTGATATCTCTTTAAGAGATTTTTTTAAAATCAAGTTTTCCGTCGCTCTCAGCTCTCATTGTGGCAGGGGTGTATCAGTTGGAATCCTTTTATTGCCTCTGACTTGGTTTTAATGGTGATTGCTTAATTTTACTTTGTGAATTACTTTTATGACCCTGCATTCGAGAGGAAGAATGTTCACCGGTCAGGTAACGGGACCTCTTTCAGTTTCATTTCTCAGCAGCAGGTTTTGGTTTTCAGAAAGGGCATGTCACTGGAAAGAAGTGTCTTTCTCTCTCTCTCCCTTGTTTTGGGAAATTCTGCTGGTTATCTGAACACCTTTGAGGAGTAGAACGTCTGTTGTTGGTGGCTTGACCAGAGTCTTTCCTTGGTGTTCAGGTAAGCTGTTCTGACTGAAACTATTCTGAGTGGATCAGGATAACTGCAGCTTTAATCCAAAAGACTTAATTCCAGTTTCACGTGAGCATTAGACTTTGCTGTGTTAAACCTGTGGAGGGGGTTTGTGTACGGGATTCGTTTAATTGGAACATCTTAGGTATATTTGTTAAGGGTTAGACATTATTGTGGCTGTTTTGTTTGGTATGTAATTCAAAACAGTTATTGCTGATAATCGTACTATGTGTGTTAACTATATTCTTAAATAAAATTTGTTTATTAAAAGTGCCCGGATGAGTAATTTGAATCATACTTAAATGAAACACATCATGCTTTTCCGAACCAAATTCAAGGTGCAAAATTTAGCATCTATTGGCCTTCGTAAACATTTTGGATTTTCTGACCTGAACTAAAACACGATCCAATTCTCCTGCACTATGCAACATTTCACTAACGTTTTAAACATAGTGCGATAATGTAGTTTCAGAACGCTTATTCATCAATTTCATCTGAATCAACTGGTGCTGTTACCTCATGAACAAAAATCAATTCAGATGTAATGAATTTGATTGACTCCTTGAATGCATCCCTAATTGCAACCAGTACAAATGGAATTCCTTTATCCCAATTCTCTGGATAACCTTGACAAGAAGGCCTCGTCATGGTATTTAAATTTTGCTTCCACCGCTCTAACGCTTCCTGCGATTGCGGATGCTATGCAGCTGATTAAATTTGCTTTATTCCCAAGCTATCTACTTATTATTTCCGGCGGTAAATAATGCTTAAATGATTCATTTATGCTTTTTGAAAAGAGTAATGTGTGTTGTGCATAAAGGGGAAATGGTGGATGTGCTGTCCATACATTTCCTGAAGGAATTTGTTAAGTTTCCACAACGAACATTGGAAGCTGATGCTTAAGGAGGCAATGCATTGGCATGTATAGAAGATTGGTTAACAAGAAACAGGGCGGATGGAAAAATGTATATTTCCCGGAAGTCAGTGTTGAAAACGATCTGCGCCACGTAGTTCAATGCTTGGGCAGAAATGTTTCCAATTTGCAAAACAAAATAATAATTTGCATGAAGCAACCAAAGGTTTTACGTTTGCTGATGGCATTAAGATTTCTCGGAAGTAAGATGACACAAGAAGGCATCGAAGGGGGAAATATATGCTCAATAAATGAACAAATAAGATTGACCAAAGTAGCATGATGTGGGAAAGATAGAATTTTTGCATTCTGTCAAGAAACGTGAAAGATCTTCTTGTCTAACTGATGATAGTTACAGCGATCAGAAAAGAAATCCCAGAATGATCTAGGGATCCACGTGCTTAAATTGTAAAAGGGAAGAAGATAGGCACATATGTTACTCAGGAAAGGGAATAGAATATTAACATTTATTGGTTCGTAACCAATATTTTTAACAGAGACAATCGATGCAGGTGAAAACAAATCGTGCACGAAGTGGTCAATGTCTTTATTATATTATCATTTTAGAGCACGTGTGGTTTGCTGGACAGATACAGAATGTGTTGTCCATCCCTTTATGCCCATTTGGAATTAATAATGCGGTCGATCCGTTACAGTCCCTCAGGTATATAGAGGAGGAAATCACCGTACTTTGGCACAGCGAAAGCGAAGACATGGCAATATATTACCAAGTTCGGCTGGTGTGCGAATTATGTGGGAACTCCAGGTCGTGGTGTTACCAATTATCCGCTGCCATTTTCCTTCTGGGCAGTAATGGTCGTGGGATTGGAAGGTGTTGTCTCCAAAATATCGGAGCGACTGTAGTGCATTTTATATACGATCACATTGCTGCCACTGTTCATTGGTGGTGGTGGGATTGATTGTTCGTGGAAGGAGTCGCAACCTGATGGACTGCTGTTAACAGGATTGCCGTCATAAATCCACTGATCCAGTGTTGTGGGGAAATATCAAGAAGTGACCAAGTGCGAATTAAACTCAAACAATTCCAAACTCGCAAGGCAAATATCTTTGTGTAAATGACATAAAGATTATTAAACACAAAACATAGCGGACAATACAATACAAACGTAGGGGCAACCTGAGTCTGACAAAGGATTAAACAGGTCTAAACACAGAGTCATTGACCATTCTGAAATATTTGAATTGCAGAGATAAACACAGATCAATTATAATGATTCATAATCATTAATTCTGCCTTTCATTTGCTTAAAATCAATTCAATTTAACAGTTAAACATCAATACAAATCTCTGACAAATTCCCTGCCCAATCATCACATACTTAATAGCATGGCTATATATTGTTCGTCAAACTGATGCAGGGCATATACTCCTCTTGGCACGAATTAACTTGCTGTTGTTTAATAACGGCGACACTACCACAATAGGTGTTCCCAACGGCTCACTACGAAGTTGAATATAAATGTGTTCCTGCGTCTCGGTTTCATATATATTTTATGCATGCGCAATGAAAATAACTATTTTTTGATGTTGCATAATGCGTTCCCTCTGGGGAATGGCACCCAATAAGGTATGCTGACTAATTTGTTCCCAGATCTTTTGGCTTTAAATTATTGACTCCAACCGACATGCTTTTTGGGCATCTTTGCTTGACCAAACTGCACATTAACTTTGAAATACATTTACAATATCAGCATCCTGAAGATCATAATTACTTGTTTTAGATTCACTTTCTGCATTCAAATATAGAACACAGAACATAGAACAGTACAGCACAGTACAGGCCCTTCGGCCCTCGATGTTGTGCCGAACGTTATCCGAAACCAAGATCAAGCTATCCCACTGCCTATAATTCTTGTGTTCTCGATGTGCCCATCCAATAACCGCCTGAAAGTTCCTAAAGTGTCCGACTGCACTATCAAAGAGGGCAGTCTATTCCACACCCCAACAACTCTCTGAGTAAAGAACCTTCCTCGGACATCCTTCCTGTACCTCCCACCATGAGCCTTATAATTATGCCCCCTAGAAATAGCTACATCCACCCGAGGAAATAGTCTCTGAACGTCACTCTACCTATCCCCCTCATCATCTTATAAACCTCTCTTAAGTCGCCTCTCACCCACCTCCGCTCTAAAGAAAAAAAGCCCGAGCTCCCTCAACCTTTCCTCATAAGACCTACACTCCAAACCACGCAGCATCCTGGTAAATCTCCTTTGCACTCTTTCCAGCGCTTCCACATCCTTCTTAGAGTGAGGTGACCAGAACTGCACACAATATTCCAAATGTGGTCTCACCAAGGTGCTGTCCAGTTGCAGCACAAACCCACAGCTCTTAAATTCAAACCGCCTTTTAATAAACTCTAACACACTAGAGGCCTTCTTCACGGCTCTGTCCACTTGAGTGGCAACCTTCAGAGATCTGTGGATATGAAACCCAAGTTCTCTCTGCTCCTTCACATTCCTCAGAACCCTGCTGTTGACCCTGTAATCTACATTCAAATGTGTCCTACCAAAATGAATCACCTCGCACTTATCAGCATTTAACTCCATCTGCCACTTTCCGGCCGAGCTGTGCATCCTATCAATGTCTCTTTGCAGCCTACAACAGCCCTCCACCTCATCCACTACTCCACCAATCTTGGTGTCATCAGCAAATTTACTGACCCACCCTTCAGCCCCCTCCTCCAAGTCATTGATAAAAATCACAAATAGCAGAGGACCCAGCACTGATCCCTGTGGTAGACCACTGGTAACTGGTCTCCAGTCTGAACATTTTCCATCCACCACCACCCTCTGTCTTCTATGAGATATGATGTGGGCTACCAAATAAACCTGTTGGACTTTAACCTGGTGTTGTGAGACTTCTTCCTGTTGGATGAGATACCCAGTTACTTATCCAATCGGCCAAATCTCCATCAATCCCACAACTCCTTACTTTCTTCATGAGCCGACCATGGGGAACCTTAGCAAACACCTTACTAAAATCCATGCATACGACATCAAATGCTCTATCTTCATCTACACACCTAGTTACCTCCTCAAAGAATTCAATCAAATTTGTGAGGCAAGACTTACCCTTCACGAATCCATTTTGACTATCCCAGATTAAGCTGCATCTTTCCAAATTGTCATAAATCTTTTCCATCTGGACCTTTTCCATGAAGTTACCGACCACCAAAGTAAGACTAACCAGCCTATAATTAACATGGTCATTCCAATTTCCTTTCTTGAACAGCGGAACAATATTCGCCAATCTCCAGTCCTCTGGCACTATCCCTGTGGAAAGTGAGGACCCAAACATCAAAGCCAAAGACTCAGCAATCTCATCCCATGGATCCCAAAGAATCCTAGGATATATCCCATCTGGCCCAGGGGACTGATCGATCCTCAGATTTTTCAAAATTGGTAACACATCTTCCCTCAGAACATCTGCCTCCTCCAGCCTATCAGCCTGTATCACACACTCATCCTCAAAAATATGGCCGCTCTCCTTGGTGAACACTTCATCGCCTCTCCTATCTCTTTTGTCTCCAAGCACACGCTCCCACGACTGTCCTTGAACTGCCCTAACCTCACCTGGTCATTCTTTTACTTCTCACAGAAGAGTAAAAAGCCTTGGGTTTGCCTTGATCCGAGCCACCAAAGACTTCTCATGCCCCCTCCTAGCTCTCCTAAGCCCTTTTTTAAAGCTCATTCCTTGCTACCTTGTAACCCTCAAGCGACCCAATTGAACCTTGTTTCGTCATACTTACATACACTTCCCTTCTCCTCTTGACAAGACATTCAACCTCTTTTGTGAACCATGGTTCCCTCATTCGTACATTTCCTCCCTGCCTGACAGGGACATACCTATCAAGGACACGCAGTATGTTTTCCTTGAACAAGCTCCACTTTTCATTTGTGCCTTTCCATGACAGTTTGTGTTCCCATATTATGCTCCCTAATTCCCACCTAATCGCATCATAATTACCCCTTCCGCAATTATAAACATTGCCCTGCCGTATGGCCCTATCCCTCTCCATTACAATAGTGAGAGGCACTGAATTCTGGTCACTATCTCCAAAGTGCTCTCCCAAAAACAAATCTAACACTTGGCCTGGCTCATTACAATGTACCAAATCCAAAGGAGCCCAACCTCGTGTCGGCCTATCCACATAACGTGTCAGGAAACCCTCCTGCACACACTGTACAAAAGCTGCCCCATCTGAACTATTCGACCTATAAAGTTCCAATCAATATTTGGAAAGTTAAAGTCGCCCATGACAACGACCCCGTGACTTCCACACCTATCCATAATCTGTTTTGCAATTTCTTCCTCCACATCTCTATTACTATTTGGGGGGCTATTGAAAACTCTGAACTACGTGACCGCTCCTTTTCTATGTCTAACTTCAGCCCATATTACCTCAGTAGGCATATCCTCTTTGAACTGCCTTATTGCAGCCGTTAAACTATCCTTGATTAACAATGCTCCTCCTCCACCTCTTTTACCACCTCCCCTCGTCTTACTGAAACATCTATACCCCGGAACTTCCAAGAACCATTCCTATCCCTGTTCAAACCATGTCTCCATAATGGCCACTACATCGTAGTCCCAAGTACCAATCCACTCTCCTTGTTCACCTCCCTTATTTTGGAGGAAACCCATGCAGACACGAAGAGGACATGCAGACTCCGCACAGACAGTGATCCAAGCCAGGAATCGAAGCCGGGTCCCTGGCACTGTGAGGCAGCAGTGCTAACCACTGTACCACCGTGCTGCCCATTTCAGTTCACCACTCAAAGAACAAAGAACAGTGCAGCACAGGAACAGGCCCTTCGGCCCTCCAAGCCTGCGCCGATCATAATGCCTGCCTAAACTAAAACCGTATGCACTTACAGAATCCGTATCCTTCCATTCCCATTCGATTCATGTATTCATCTAGATGCCCTATCAACTTATAAGCTGCTTACAAATCTCCTTCCACAATCCCCAAATATGGGCTGAACTAGCCCTCGGCGAGGCCAGAAAATACAAACTTAAACCCTTTAAAGTGATTACTTTCTTAATTTCACCAAACTCATTCTGGTTATCATCATTGCTTCCGCAGGTGCAATTGCATCTGTGTCTTCATTTTCATTGATGCGAAAAATCAAAAGGAAAATGAATGTCATCTCATGTATATCATTAAATGGATGCATGGCAATACATTCTCATATGCAGGAGAAGTGTTTGGCAATTTAGTCATCTCCTTGTTCTCCCGAATGGATGCCACCGCTTCTGCCTTCCTCATTGACTTTGTAGCTAAGTAGCAACAGCAGTTGAACATCGGCACAAAGATAACCAGAATGAAAATGAAGAAAATTACGATCCCCTGAGCTATACTCCTCACAAGTGACCCCATCCAGCCACTTGTCCAAGTCCACAGGGGAGAAGAAATTGTTCGGTTCAGTTTCTCGACCTCCTTCCGAATGTGTGTGGCCATATTAGTTATGTTCTCCGAAGTGTCTGGTATGTATGTGCAATATTTTTGTCCAGTCAATGTTGATGTTCCACCCCGAGCTGCCAAGGTGAATTATAATTCCTTCCGATTCTGCCGCACAATAGTTTGCATTGCAACCATCACATGACTGATCTCCGTGAGGGCTGCAGCAGAATCGTTGGCAACTCGTTGCAAAATTAGGACAATAGCTTCAATCTCAATTAATAGTCTGATGTATGAATTATAATTATACCAAGGAAATTGTCGAACTCCAACGGGCACACCGCTGTCTCGAAGTTGGTAGCTGGTAAATGATAAATATATGGAACTACATATCAAATGTCGCATAACCCCTTTCAAACAAAAGGCAACCACGGATAGGCCTTATCTCGACAAGTCCAATAGGATCCACTGAGAGTCGGATACGTGTGCTCTGCTTTAACGTAATATGAATTCAGACAAATTCGTTTGGTTACATCTACTGTGTCTTGAGGCTTGCTGGTGCCTACGTTTCATCCAGCGCCTCTTCCATTTTCAACACACACAATATTCCTGGCGATTCCGATTCTGCTCCATTAAAAATAAAGCGGGGGAATGGGCCAGATTTGTTGAAGATTGATGTGTTCCTCTTCATATGACCTGGCCGACCCGTACAGAATCTATTTCGATAGAGGTCTACTTTGTCAGATTCCCGAGGAAATCCTGCTGACCTCGCCCCAGTATCTCTAAAGAACGGAGAAATAGGATCCAATACAACCATATCTGCCAACGACATAGACACTGGCTGTTAAAGTAATCCTCCGTCAGCATATATGTGAATTTGCAAATATACCCAACAAATAGATCTATAAAATAAAAGCTTTAGCATATGTGCGTACCATATACAGATACGTATTAAAATAGATCTTGTTAGACTGTCTGTATTAAACATAGTAAACTCAACTTTAAATGAACATTGCGGTTTACAATCACTTTGATCAATCTCAATTGATAATATTAATAATCTCTCTTTGTAACTACCAATTGCTTGTCAAAATTAAAGAGTACTCACACAACCACGTTGTAACATTGTTGCCTTCAACCTTGAGTCTTCTAACTTGACAGTCAATGTTCTTTCATCCTTCAGATAAACTTCGAGCGAAATATCCTGTCGGTAAAAATGTGGTCCTCAAGCCCTGTAATTAGTAACATAGTAACTAAATGGTTTACGTTCACATATTCCAACATTAATTTGATAACAAACCCAGCATTCGACTGAATCTAATAATTTGAGAAAATACAATTAACCCTATCACGAGTCGCGTGGCAACTGAAGCCATATTGATTCTATATCAGTAAGATTATCCATTCTCTGAATCTGCATCATTACTGCGGGCGTCCTCACTAGGACATGGTTTTAGGTGTGTCTGATAGTTCCATCTTGGACCAGATTTCTCATCCACTAAGGCACATGTCTGCCCTGTGACAACAACATCTAAAGCCCCTCCTATCGTTTTCCTAACCCTTCTTACCGGTCATGAGTTGCATCATTACCTTATCTCATGGTATTGGTATTTTATGTGGACTTTCATTTGCCAATTCCATTCTCTCACTATGCTGCAGTTGAGCAATCATCAGTCCTTTAAGAGAGCGCAAATGATCCACTACGTTTCTCATACAGTGGAACACTGCCACCCGACCAATCTCAAGTTCTCCACCACCTACTATCACATCTTTTGGGAGGTGCACTGCACTACAGTCATCAGTTTAAAAGGGGCTAATCCTGTTCCTCGGGAAAGAGTGGCTCTCTGCCCCATTGTGTTGCATGCGAGGCCTGTACCCAATTACTTCCATCACTCAAAATGCTTTGGCCACGCTGTTCTCCGGTGTTCTGTTTATTCTTTCGACCTATTCACCAGATCTGTGTGTGGAATCCTCGTTCGATCCCTAACTGTCTGCATGCTTCTCTGAGATCAGTCCCTGTGAAATGAGCACCCTGATCTGAGTCTAACTGAAGGGGGCATTCCCCACTTTGGTCTTGTCTCACTTGCCAATTTCAAAGCTACAGATTTGGTTTTGGCATCTTTATATGGGAATGCTTCAGCCCCTCTTGTAAACTCATCAGTGATGACTTTGCTCTCTCACTCTTGGTAGTGGTTCTGTGAAAGCCATTTCCAAATTTTCCCAAGCTTCTTTGGGCCGAGGCTGGTTCCTGATCTTTACCTCACAGTGGCGATCTTGTTCGACTATGCACACAGCATAGTCCTTTGACAGAATTAGGCTGCTATTTCCTCCATCCCTTTCCAATAACAAAAACGTCCAGTTCGCTTGGTCATTACGTCCCTGCTTGTGTGTGCATGTTATTTGTGTCATTTTCAGACAGTCGAGCAGCGACGACTCGAAAGGGGGAGACGACGTTGACCATTCGGAAGACTGACCAGAGAACGAAGGAAGGAAGAAGCTGCCATCGAGACTCACCTTCTTGACGATGGACCAGAGGGACTCAAAGAATCAAGCCTGCATTATAACGAAGCCATCTTGCGGGTAGCATACTTGAATCGAGGGTATCCTCTTGTTTTATGTGGGTGATTTAAGGGTTAATAGTGTTGTTATTAATAAACTTGCTGAACCTTTACTTGTGTTTTTGTCCTTTGTCCATCTTGCAAATAAGGGCACCGGGGTCAAACCTTGTAGAAAGCAAACTGGTCGAAAGTATCTGAGAATTAACAGGTAAAACACTCTGAAGGACTAATGCCATCAGTTTTTATTTTCCATGGTTCCTTCTGTCCCCACAGGAAAACAATGTCCATAAGCGCCGGGAGAGGGAAAATACGGGTTGGTGAGCCTGGCCTTCGAGCCGTCACATTCTTTGAGAGCGCGCGCTGGAGCTTGTGGGAGAGGCGGACATCCGGTTCATCAGTTACAACATTGTCAGACTGGAGTCGTGAAGAGAAAACTTGTCAATCCTTCACTCAATGGATAAATATCAAGTACGCTCTCTGCAACCTAAATTACCCTCCCTCCCTTGCCTGAGACAGAGAATCCTCACCACCAGTGGCAGGGTCCAAGCGATCGCCCAGTCATAGCAGGCCACAGCGCGAGTTCCAGAAGTCTGCGGCTGAGTTACAGCAGGCCACAGCTGAGGGCTTCAACAGGCTTCTTGATATTGTGTGCCCCTTGGCTGAAAGGCTCGAGATCTTGCAGTAGGCCCAGCGGGATAACATTGAGACACAGTGGGCTATGGCAAAAGTCCTTCAGAATGTGGCCCAGTAGCAGAGGGTCATGGCTAAGGGGCTGAACAGTGTAGCGCAGTTTCAAAAGGCACTTGCTGCTGCCATTGGCACGCGGCCCACAACTCGGAGCGTCATCGCAGAGGGCCAAAACACCATGTCCAGAACGCAGGTGGTCCACCAGCATTGGAACGGCCAGATGACGCCGAACCTCCTGGAGCTCACTGCAGAATGACCACCGTCCCATGGATTGATTCGGGGGCCACAGGAACCCCAAGGGAGGGGGAAGAGCGGCAGCCCATGCTGGAGCCTTCCAAGCAGGAAACAGCGACTGTGGCGTGATCTTGACTCCCACCTTCCTGACACCGGGGCATATCAGGGACAATGGGATGATGAGGGTGCCATGGAAACGTCGACACTTGTAAGTTGGTCAGAGTCTCCAATGTCCAAGTCCTTCAGAGCACGATCGCCAAGGGCATCACAGGCCATGGGGCATGGTAGGCAACTGGCCACCTCCATCTCCGATGTACATCCTGAGGAAACACCGATATGTATTGTTGTGCCATGTAAAGTTCGGAAATTGCAGCTGCACCAAATTTGCACGTTTGAAGGGCGGCACCAGGTTGACAGAATAGTTGTGCACATTTTAGTCTCATGTTCACATGTCTGCATGTTTTTATTTATCGTTAAGACACTTTTAACAGCACGAGCAAATGTCATTTCAGCACCCACTTCTGACTATTTGTCTCAGATTTGTCTTGAACTGGAATGTCCTTACCCCAGAGGGAACCTGTATGTTTACGACGTGGGGTACGGAAGCCCCCCAATTCTCTGTCGCTGAGTAAATCAAGGCACTCAAACAAATCACTGGCTGCGGTGGATGGCATGCACTGGCAGCAACGTGTACCATATGCCATTGCATGTCCCGCACACGCTAGAGGTTCCTCCCCAACAGACATGCCCTGCGGTGCTCCAGGGGATGTATTGATCCCTTACCCACTGCCCATACCTGGGCCCATGTCCCATCATTCATAAGGAGCACAGGTAAGAGTCAGACGACTTTACACCTGGGCATCATCACTACGGTCCTTCACGAGTCGTAATACTCTCCTGCCCGACACAGAAACTCACTAACGTACAGAGGTCCACCACTCCGGTGATAAAATGTTGCAGGTGATTGCAGGACTCCTGGTAAGGGGATAGAATTGGGAGACGGGAATAGACAGATGGAGAGGTTAAATAATGCTGCTCGCTGCACAGCCCAGGAACACACACACACACACACACACACACACCCCACTCAGCCACGGCCCCCCACCAGCATTACCCCCCACAGGTTCCAGAATGGTAACACAGGCCCCCACTTCCCCCCACCTCCAACCCACATGTAAAGAGCCAGAACCCATGCACTCCTGGTCACAGAGATTGCTGCTTTGAGGGCCCTGAGACTGCATCACTGCAGTTTTCACAGTTTTCAGCAAACCCCCACCTGCAACACTGCTTCCAGTTTCGTGCACGTAATGACTTCAATAAGGCCTTTGAGAGTGGCGTTTTGAAACATCCGCACCCTCATTAAAGAGTCGAGTGATGAGCCAAGCAGGGAATTGTCTCCTTGTATTTTACTGAGAGTGTGAGTTCCTCTGGGACTCCCGATGGTGGACTGCTGACTGCTAGCACTCTGTGTACTGCTGTTGGAATTGTAAATAAAGAGATTTTCGTGAAGGGGCCCCTGCCTCCGAAGACTATTGCAGTGCACTAGGATCACGAGTGAAACCTATGATCCGAGATCAACGCTGCTACCCGGGTCCCTGCAGTAAGTCAAAGGATTGACTGCGTGAGAAAGAAGAGCACCCCACCGCCCCCCCCCCCCCCCGCCCCCTCACACACACGCAGTCTCACTCGGCCCAAGTTGTCCATGCCGCCCTTTTTTAAAAAACCTAAACTAGTCCCAATTGCCGGCATATGGCCCATATGCCTCTGCTCGCATTTTACCCATGTAACTATCGAAGTACTTTTAACATACATAATTGTACCTGCCTCGACTGCTTCCTCTGGCAGCTTCTCCCAGACACTCACCACCCTCTGTGTGGAAAAAATAAGTGTCCGTCTGGAACATTTTGCATCTCTCCCCTCTCACCTGAAACCTATGCCCTCTACTTTCAGACTCCCTACATTTGGGAAAATATATTGACTATCTTGCTGATCTGTGCCCCTTATTATTTTATAGATTTCTATAAGATCACCACTCAGCATTCTACGCTCCAGAGAAAAAAGTCCCAGTCTATCCAGCCTCTCCTTAGAACTCAAGCCATCAAGTCCCGGTAGCATCCGAGTAAATCTCTGACACAAATTACGAACACAATCTCCGGGGGCATTCTGTAATTAGTGACACGATTACTGCGACATTCTGTTATTAATGACACAATCGCTGGCACATTCTGTAACTAATTACAACATCTATAGGAACATTCTGCAATGATTGACACAATGTGTATTGACAATATCTAATACCTGATACAATCTCAGGGGGCATTCGTAAATTACTGGCACAATCTCCGGGGCATTCTGGAATTACTGACAAAATCTCCGGGGACTTTCGGTACTTACTGACACAATCTCCAGTGACATTCCGTAATTACTGACACAATCTCCGGGGGCATTCCGTAATTACTGACAGTATACCCAGAAAATTTTGTGATTGGTGTCAGAATCTCCGGGCATTCTGTAATTACTGACATAATTCATGGTGCATTATGTAATAACTGATGCAATATTTGAGGGCATTCTCTGATTGCTGATACAATCTATGGGGTCATCATTTAATTACTGACACAGTCTCTTATGACAATTTGTCATTACTGCCACAAATTCTGGTACATTGTGGAATTAATGAAAGAAACACTGGCATATTGCAATTACTGGCTAATTTCGCGGATATTGCGAAATTAATTACACAATATAGTAATTAATAATGATGTGTAATTAATTACACAAAACATGGAGACATTATTTGATAACTGACACAATCTCCGAGCAGATTCGGTCATTGCTGACAGGAGAACCCACGAGTAACTGTTACTGCTGAGAAAATTTCTTGGCAACTGTTGAAATTGCTGACACATTCTCTGGGGCATTGTGTAACTCCTGACATAACCTCAGGACATTTTTCTGTAATTACTGACATGATCGCCATTCACATTTTGTAATTGCTGTCAAAACATACATGACATTTTGTTGTAACTGACACAGTGTTTAGGACATTCTGCAAATACTGACAAAATCTCTTGGGACATTCTGCCACATTGAGACAATCGCTGGGACATTCCGTAACGATTGACACCATCTCGAGCGACATTCTGTATTTATTGACACAATCTCTGGAAACATTCTGTAATTACTGAGACAGCCTCATGGGAAATGCAATATTTAAAGGCACATGCTTTGTCAATATTCTATAATTGCTAACACAATGTCCGGGGACATTCTGTTGTTAATGAGACAATCTCTGGGGACATTCTGCAATTATTGAGACAGCCTCATGGGAAAGACAATAATTAAAAGTCACTCGCTTTGTCATGATTCTATAATTGGTAACACAATGTCCTTGTTCATTCTGTAATTACTGACACAATCACTGGGGCATTCCGCAATTATAGACAGAAACCCAGTGGCATTTTGTAATTACTGGCAGAATGTCATTGCTTTTCTTTAATCAATTACACAATCTCCGGGACATTATTCAATGACTGACAGAATCTTTGGGACATCCTATAATTCCTATCATAATCGCTGGGAAATTCTGTAATGATTGTTAATGTCTCCAGGGATATGCTGTAATTACGACACAATCTCTGGGGACATTCTCTGAATGCAGAGAGAATCTTTGGGGACATTTTGTAAATACTGGCAACATCTCTGGGGTAATTCTATAATTACGGAAACAATCTCTTGTGACATTCCACAAATATTGAAACCATC